>NW_027469491.1:0-122809 GCF_051020765.1 Lasioglossum baleicum | reverse complement strand
TTATGTTTAATTTATAAATATAAAGTTTTATTATTAATATTATTTTTATATTATTTATTAAGATTTATTTATTCGATTTATTTATTTTGATTAATTAGTCATGGTAATTATTCGTTTAAGTTTAACTTATTAAACGGTAAGTTAATTAATTATTTTACTATAATAATACATTGAATTCCGTTAAATATTATTGTATTTAATTTAATTTAAATTTAAATTTAAATAATTACAATATATTAGTTTTAAGAATTAGTTTTATTAATAAAATATTAATTTTAAATTATAAATAAATTTTGTGACTATAGAATTTGTTTATTTTTTTCAAGTTTATTTTGTTTAATTTTAAATTTTTATTATTTATTAATTAGTAATAATATTGTAGAATGAATTATTTTTAGATTGAATTCTCTAAAATTTAATTTTATAATTTATTTAGATTCAAGAAGAATAATATTTTTATTTTTAGTATCATTAATTAGGTCAATAATTTTATTTTATAGAATTATTTATATAAATTTAGAAAATTTTTTAGTTAAACGATTTTTTTAATAATATTATTCTTAGTCTCTTTATATCATTTAATTATTAGTTTTAATATATTAGCTATTATAATTGGTTGAGATGCATTAGGATTAATTTCTTATTGCTTAATTATTTAGTATCAAAAAATTAAATCTTTCAATTCCGGAATATTAACAATTATTTTAAATCGTTTAGGTGATTGTACTTCATCAATATTAATTTCTATAATAATAATATTTGGTAGATGAAATTTATTATTATATAAATTTAATAATTTAATAATAATTTTATTTATTATAATAATTTTTACTAAAAGAGCACAAATTCCGTTTTGTACATGATTACCAATAGCTATAATAGCTCCAGCACCAGTTTCATCATTAGTTCATTCTTCAACATTCGTAACAACAAGTGTATATTTATTATATCGATATTTAGAATTATTGGAAATAAATTATAAAAATTTTATTTTATTAATTTCTAGATTAGCATTATTATATTCAGGTATTTCTGCAAATTTTGAATTAGATATTAAAAAAATTGTTGCACATTCAACTTTAAGTCAATTAGGTTTTATAATACGAATTTTATCTTTAAACTTAAAGGATTTAGTTTTTTTACATATATTTATTTGTGCAATATTTAAATCTCTAATATTTATACGTGTAGGAAGTTATATTCATTATTTAAATATCAATCGAAATTTAAAATTTCATAATGGAATATTTTATATCTATCCAATAAAAAGATTAATTTTTATATTTTCATTATTTAGTTTAATACGTTTTCCTTCTTTAGTTGGATTTTATTGCTAGGATTTAATAATTAAAAATTATATTATTTCAAAAATAAATTTATTTAGAAATTTAAACTTAATTATTAGAACAATATTAAATTTTTAATATATCCTTTTCGAATTATAATAATTTTATTAAATAGAAATTTAAATTTAAATTTAATTTACATTAAATAACATAATTTAATAAATTTTTGCATATTAATTACAATAATTTTTTGAATTTTTTAAAGTAAAATTATATTTAATTTAATATTTATATTAGAAATTATAATTTTAAACTTTCTTATAAAAATATTAACTCTTAAAATATTTATATTAAGATTCTATTAAAATAGAATTCTAAATAAATTAATATTTAAAAAAAATAAAATATTTTACTGTAAGTTTATAAGTTTAAATTTAATTTATAAAAAATCTTATTTAAAATCATTACAATATATTTATTTATATGAAATTATATTTGGGAAAATTATTATAGAATTAGTTACAAGTAAATTTATATTATTATTAAATGAAATCAATATTTATCTAAATTTTAAAGTTTATACTATTATTAATTTTTATATTTTTATATTTTTATTATTATTTTTTTTAATTAAATTATTTATTTATTAATTATTATTATATATAAACATATTATATATAAGATTTTTTATGTATGAAATTTTTACTTTTATATATTTAATTTTTATAATTTAAAATTTAAATAGCTAATAATAAACTTAATAAATTTAATGAATAATAAATTACCTCTAATTTGGTTTCAATTAAACATATATATAAATATATATAAAATGTATAAAGTATATTCTAAGATATACATATTAGAAACAATAGTATTATTGATATTAATTATAAAGTTAGAAGCTTCATTTATTTTTATTTCTTTAAGCATTTAAATAGCTTAAGAAGAGAGTATAATATTGAAAATATTAAGGAAAATTTTTGATTTTTCAAATATTTTTTTTACATTTAAAGTAACTCTAAATTTCAAATAATTTTTTACATCTTTGATTTCACAAATCAATATTTTATTAAAACTGTTTACATTTCATTGATATAATCAGATAAAATATTCATTTATTCATTCAATTAATGAAATAATGAATAATGAAAATAGACAAAAAGAAATTAATAACTCTATATAATAATCAACTATATTATTTAAATTAAAAATAATTGGTATTAATAAAATAATTTCGGCATCAAAAATTAAAAATATTAAGGGTATTATACGAGATGGAAAAGAAAATGGTGCAATAGCTGTAGAATTTATATTGAATCCACATTCAAAAGATAACTTTTTCAAATTTATTTTTAAATATTATAGAAAATAACAAATTAAGATAAAATAAAATTAATGAAACTAACATTAATAATAAATATAAATAAATAAAATTTATCATAATATGTATTTTACATATATTAATTTTATAATAATTATTTAAGTGGAAATTAAATGTATTTATTTATACTATACATAATAAATTAAAACTAATAAATATAAATTAAAATATAAAAATAATCATATTAAATCTACAAAATGTCAATATCAAATTGAAAATTCAAAAATAATATGATGAGATTTTGAAAAATGATTAAATTTTAATTGTAAAAATATATAAAATAATATAATTAAAAGAACGCAAACAGAATAAATTAAATTGTTTAATTCGTCTTGGTATTGCATCAATTTTAAGACCTAAAGATGGTACAGTTCAAGAATAAATTACATCAGTTGATGTAACTAATAAACGTAAAGGTAATTTTATGGGAATAACTGTTCGATTATCTGTATCCAATAATCGAAATTTATTTATTGATTCATATATTAATATTATTAAAATCAGAATATTAATAAGATCAATATCATTGATGACCAATTGATTTAATTGTGAAAAAGGATTTACTAATTCATCAATATAATATAAAATTTTTAAAGATGGAAAACAAATGAATTATAAAATGATTATTGGAATATTTGTTCAAATTACTTCAATGAAATGATTCTTTAATAAATACAAATTAATTAATTTATAATTTAAAATATCAGCAACTAAATATGAAGTATGAACTATAATTATTAATTTAAATGTTATAATAGAATTCTGTAAATAAATTAAATGATGATAATAAAAAGGATTTGAATTTTGAAAAAAAAATATATTTCATGTTGCTATTTTAAATAATAAAATTAAATTTTATATAACTGAATTTTAAATTCGTTGCACTTTTCTGCCATATCAAAATTTTCTAATTATTAAAATTCTACACTCATTAAATGAATGATTTAATGCTGAATAATTTATTAATCATTTTAAAGAAGATGGAAAAAATTTAAATCATAATAAACGTTTGTAAATTAAACTTTCTAAAATTAAAAATAATGAAAAAATTATTCTATTTAATGGAATAATAGAACCAATTGAAGATAATAGATTTCAACAATAATAAGTATCATGGTAATCAGAATAACGTCGAGGTATTGCTACAAAACCTAAAAAATTTTGCAGAAAAAATGTTTAATTTACTCCAATAAATATTATTAAAAATTGATAAACTAATCATTTCTTATTTAATATTAAACCACTAATTAAAGGATATCAGTGAATAAATCTTGAAATAATAGAAAAAACAGCTCCTTTTGATAAAACGTAATGAAAATGAACAACAACATAATATGTATCATGTAAAATAATATCAAAATATGAATTACATAATATAATTCCTGTTAATCCTCCGATTGCAAATAGTAAAATAAAACCTAAAGATCATAAAATAGAATTATTTATTCTAAATGTTGAACCATAATAAGTTGCTAATCATCTAAAAACTTTAATTCCAGTAGGAACAGCAATAACTATAGTAGCTGAAGTAAAATAAGCACGAGCATCTACATCGAATCCAACAGTAAATATATGGTGAGCTCAAACAGTAAAACCTAAAAATTCGATCCCTAATATTGCATAAATTATTCCTAAATTACCATATACTGCTTTTTTACCACTTTCATTTATAATAATATGAGAAATTAATCCAAAACCAGGTAAAATAAGAACATAAACTTCTGCATGACCAAAAAATCAAAATAAATGTTGATATAATGCAGGGTGTCCTCCTCCTATAGGATCAAAGAAAGATGTATTAAAATTACGTTGTAATAATAATATTGCAATAGCTCCTGCTACTACAGGCAAAGATAATAATAATAAAATTATTGTAATAAAAACAGATCAAGGACATAAATGTATTTATATAAATCTAATCTAAAATTTTTTATTAATATAATTGTAGTTAATAAATTTGTAGCACGTAAAAGTGATGAAATACCAGATATATGTAAATAAAAAATTATAAAATTTGCAGACGGGGATGAAACAAAAATATTATTAGATATAGGTGGATATACTGTTCAATCAGTTCCATTAAAAATTCTTCTAGTTAATCATAATAATAATGATGGAGGTAGTAATCACAATCTAATATTATTTATTCGAGGAAATGATATATAAGGTGGTCTTAATATTAAAGGAATTAATCAATTTCAAAATCCGCCAATTTAAAAAGGTATAACAATAAAAAAATTATTTAAACTGCATGAATTGTAATTAAAGAATTATATAATTGCTCATTATTTAAAAATATTCCAGGCACTCTTAATCCTACACGAATTATAAATCTTAAGGAAAAACCAATTATTCCTGATCATATAGCTAATGTAGAATAAAGAATGCCAATATCTTCATGATTTGTTGATATCAATCATTTAATTGAAACTAAAATTAAAATTTATTTTTATTTTTCAAAATTAATTATTTTTATTTAACTTAAAATTTTAATAACATTAAAAATTTTTAAATATTTATAGTATTAAAAAATTTTAAATTTTTGTTAACAAATTTACAATTTCTTTCTTTTATTAGACATAATACTCCTCGTATCTATTTATTTTTAATTATATCTTATAAGAAATTAAATTGCAAATTTAAGATTATGTAAATAAAATATATTAATTACTTAATTTTTATAATATATAAAATATAAATATTACTAAAATATTAAGTATTGCAAAAAGTAATATTAAAAAATTCAACTTAAAATTAAAATTAATAACAAATTAAGAAGAAATTTATATATACAAATAAAAATATAATAATGTTCATATAGCAATAGAAATAAATATTTCTGATTAATAAAATTATAAGTATAATAAATATATTCTATTCAATAATATATATAAAGCTTTAATTAGTAACCATTTAATAATAAAAGAAAAAAAAATTGGTAATATTGAATAAATTAATAAAATTAATATAAATAAAATAATTAAATTATTTTTATAATTTAATATAAAATTATTTAAATTACTATTTATAAATTCATATTTATATAATATAAATAATAATATATAAATAATTACTATATAAAATAATGTTAATAAATAAAAATATTTTTCATTAATATAATAAACAACAATTAAAATATAATTTAATATTATAGGTGAACATCCAATTAATTTTTATATATTAATTAATTTTAGTATATAAATGGATAAATATATAATTCCAAAAATTCCAAATAAAATTATTTTATAATCTAATTGTAAAATTAAACAATAAAAATTTAAAGAAATAATTTTTATTAAAGTTGAAGATAAAAAATACTATTCCAATTTATTAACTCATAAGATTTAATTATTAACGAATGAAAAGGAAGTAATCCAGATTTTATTATCAATGAAATAAATAAGAAATAATTTAATAAATTTTTCAAATAAATTATTTCAACCGAATTTTTAAAATTTATTATAAAAATTAGCATTAAAATTCTAGAAATAATTGATATATAAAAAATCAGTAAACTCGATAATTTATTATTAGAATTTAATTTTATTTTTAATTCTATTAAATATTACAATCTCAAAAATAAATCACTTTAAAATAATATTAGTCAGTAATAAAAAAAATAAATATAAAATAAAAATAAAATATATACAATTTATAGATTAATATTTTAATATTAATTTATGTAATTTATTTAAAATTGAATTAAACTCCAATTTTTAAAGTTATTTTAAAATTTTTATAACTAATAATAGTAAATAAATTTACATAAATATCTTATCAAAATATTCCTTTTATCAGGAGTAATATTATTATTATTATATATATATATATATATATATATATATATATATATATATATATATAAATTATTATAAATAATTAATAAACCTATAAAATATTAAAATAAATTACCACCCGAGCAGTACAACCCGCTGTTGGGAGTACCTTACATATTCTTCACGGAAACACATTGGTAAACATTATAGCAGAAGAACACCATATATTCACGAACGAACAGAATTATCGAGAGTCGAACCGTTACGGATCGATCCCACTTTCTTTGGGAGTAGATCGGCAAAGTCAATAGCTTCATCTATACTGCGATTGCGGAAGTCAATCAAGGTGTTCCGGGGGGAAAGTCCGCAGAACAGTATTGGTAATATACACCTTCATTCACGGCTTGCATATTAAAATAAGCGTCGAACCGTTTGTGAACGTTTTAAATTGTTGTAAGGTCAAAAGTCTTTCCGAAGGCTGCAGTACCATCCGCACACCTCACTCGCTTCATCGAGAGTATAACTTCGTGTTTAGAGAATCATACTGGCATATGATTTTGTGACGCCACCTTTAATTCGTGTATGAATTAGACGATCGAGGGTCAAACCGTTCGAGAACGTTATCATATTTTTTGACCAAAACACAGCAGAGTCAACTGATTCACCTATCCTGTGTTTTCGAGATTCTATCCAGGTATTCCAGGAGTACTGGATGGTACTTGCAATAGACACTACCATTCGCTGTTCGAATATTCAAGTAAGGCATCAAACCGTTGTCGAACTTCACCTAATTGTATACAGTCTAACCATTTTCCGTATTCCTTACCACCCGAGAAGCTATCCCGCTATCTTGAGGGCACTACATCGTGTTCCGGGAAGCAAATTCGTAGATATTTCAGTGACGGGCACCTTAATTTCATGCAGACTTTAGAAGATCACGGGCGAAACCTTTCGAGGACAATACCACCTTCTGTGAGAGATGAACAGCTTAGTAAAAACTCCAGCTATTCTGCGTTTCCATGAGCTAAACCTGATATTCCAGGAGTGAAACCGCCTAACAGTATTGCATATAGACACCTTAATTCACGGTAAGAATACTTAGGTAGACAGTCAAACCGTCGCTGAAAATTGCAGGTTGGTAATGTGTCATTCTTTTTACAGATTACCTTTCTTTCCAAGAACATACCCGGCTGCAGGGAGTGTCCTGCTTTGTGTTGAGAGTAACAAATTAGTATGAATTTTGGTGACGAGAACCTTAATTTCATGTATGAATAAGAAGATGGAGGGTCATACCGTTCCAGAGCTCTACCACGTTCACTGAGAGTCGATCGGCTAAGACAATAAATTCTGCTATCATGTGGTTCCGCAAGATATACCAGGTATTCAAGGAGTATGTCCGCTCAACAGTATTGGCAATAGACAACTTAAATCACGGTTCGATATTAAAGTTGTTCGACAATCCGTTTGATACCCTTTCCAATTGCTACAAACACAAAAATTTTACGGTATGCCTTACATTCCGAGCACCTGATCCGGAGCATCGAGAGTATAACTTCGTGTTCTGAAACAGAAATTATTATTCATTTCAGTGGACGGCACCTTATCCTCGTGTATGAATTAGCTGATCGAGGGTCAAACCGTTCGAGAATGTAACCACGTTCTGTGAGAGACGAAAGCCCAAGTCAGTAGTTTCAGCTTTTTTGTGCTTTGCGGGAGTCGAACCAGGTATTCCGAGAGTTCGTCCGCTGATGAGTATTGGCAATAGACACTATAATTCACAATATAAACATTTAGGAGCTGAGTCAATCCGCCGGTGAACAATATCAATTAAAATACAGTAATTCTTCTTAACCAATCCCTTACCGTCCGTGAACCGGTTCCACTGTAGTGAGAGTCTAGCTGAGTGTTCACGGAAACAAATGAGTACACGTTTCAGCAGTCGGACACCATTGATTTACGTACGAATAGCCAAATCGGCAGTCAAACTGTTCGAGAACGTTAGCACCCTTTTGAGAGTCGTACTGCTAAGTGAATAGCTTCACCTATCCTGTGATTCCGAAAATTAAACCAGATATTCCGGTAGTAAATTTCCTGTACAGTATTGGCAACAGACAGCTCAATTGACTGTCTCAATATTAAAGCAGGACGTCGAGCTATTGTAGAACATTACCTGTTCGTGTAGGGTTAAGCTCCATACAGAATGCCTTACCCTCCGAAAAACTTAGCAGCTCTCTCGAGAGTATAATAGCATGTTTAGAGGTACGGACTAGTACACAATTTAGTGACGGCACATTAAATGCATGTATGAATTAGAATATAGGGATTCAAAATTTTCGAGGTCGATGCCACCTTCTTTAAGTTTCGGACGGCTATTACAATAGCTTCAACTATCCAGTGATTCGGAGAGTCAAACCAGGCATGCCTGGAGTAAATCCGTGGTATAGTATCGGCATTATGCACCCTACATCCCGGTATTGATATTAAAGTACAGAGTTACACGGTAGTATAACTTAACCTACTGGTATTGGGTGTAACTGTTCATAGAATGCCGTACATGCGGAAATGATAACCAGCCGTAGGGTCAGTATAACATCGTGTTTAGAGAAGCTAATTATTATCCATTTTAGTGACGGACCCCTTAATTTCCTGTATGAATATGGAGATCGAGGTCAAACCATTCGGGAACGTGACTACATTCTTTGAGAGTTGAACAGATAAGTCAATAGCTTCAACTGCCTTGTGATTCCGACATTCAAGCCCGGTAATTCGAGGGTAAATCAGCTGAAGGGTATTGGCAAATGATATCCTAATTAGCGGTGTGAATACTAAAACGGCGAGTCTCACCGCGTGAGAACGGTTCTAATTGCTATAAAATTAAACGTTTAACCGAATGCCTTACCGTCTCTGATGCTACCCCTCCGCATCGAGTGTATATCTACGTGCGTAAGGAAACACATTAATATACAATTTAGTGACGGCACCTTGAACTCAAGCCTCAATTAGAAGATCGAGGGTAAAGCCGCTCGAGAATATTATCACCTTCTGTGAGAGACGAACGGCTATGTCAATAGCTTCACCTGCGCCGTGGTTCCGAGATTTAATTCACGAATTCCGGGGAAGGGGGATTCACTGAACAGTTCTGGCAATGGTCACCTAACTTGATGGTTCGAATAATATAATATAGCGTTATTGCAGTTTGAGAACGATACCAGTTCCTATAAAGTCAAACGGTTTACCGAAAGCCTTACTGTACGAGAAGCTAACCCGCCGTTCCTAGAGTATAACATCGTGTTTATAGGAATAAATTGGTATGCATTTCAGTAACGACACCATAAACTCCTGTATGAAGTAGAATATCGATCGTCAAACCGTTCCAAAACGATACCTCCTTCTTTGAGTGTCGAGGGCTAAGTAAAATGCTTCACGCATCCCGTGGTTCCGAGATTCAAACCAGGTACTCTGGAAGTAAATCCGCAGAACAGTATCGGCATTAGGTGCAATAATTCACGGTATAAATATTAAAGTACAGTGTCACTCAGTTGTGCAACGTTCCCCATTGGTATAGAGTCAAACATTCTACCGAAGGCATTAGGTTTCCGAGAAGGTGACCCGCTGCATCGCGTGTATATCTTCGCCTTCAGAGAGACAAAGTATTTTATACATCATAGTGTCGTGCACCATACTCTCATGTATGTATTACTGGATCGAGTGTCAAACCGTTCCCGATCGTTACCTCCAGCCTTGAGGTTCGGACGCCTAATTGAATAGCTGCACCGATCCTGTGTATTCTAGAG
This sequence comes from Lasioglossum baleicum, assembly GCF_051020765.1. Classification (NCBI taxonomy): domain Eukaryota; kingdom Metazoa; phylum Arthropoda; class Insecta; order Hymenoptera; family Halictidae; genus Lasioglossum; species Lasioglossum baleicum. The sequence continues at coordinate 112,572 of NW_027469491.1, read as the reverse complement.
TCAATGCAGGTATTCCGGGAGCAAATGCGCAGTGCAGTATTGGCAATAGATATCTAATTTGCGGAATGAATACTGAAGTAGAAGGTCACACCGTGTGAGAACGTACCTAATTGCTGCACAGTCAAACGCTTTACCGAAAGCGCCACCGTCCGAGAAACTGACCCGCAGAAACGAGAGTATTACTACGTGTTTAGGGAAACACATTTGTAAACATTTTAGTGACGGAGACCTGAATTTCATAGTAAGTAAGAAGATCAAGTGTCAAAACGTACGAGAAAATTACCAGGTTCTCGGAGACACGAACGGCTATGTCAATAGCTTCACCCATACTGCGATTCTGAGCTTCAAACCAGGTATTCAGGGACAAATCCGCTGAATAGTATTGGCAATGAACACCTTAATTCACGGTATGAATATTGTAGTAGAGTGTCAACCCGTCGGAGAACATTAATGATTGTTATAGACTCCTTCCTTTTTACGAATACATTACATCATAGAACATAACCCGCTGTATCGAGTGTATATCTTCGTGTTCAGGGAAAGAAATTAATATTCATTTCAGTGACGGGTACCTTAACTTCATGTATGAAGACGAAGATCGATCGTCAAACTGCTCTGAAACGTTACCGCCTTCTACGAGTGTCGTACGGCTGAGACAATAGCTCCATCTACCCTGTGATTCATTAGTTAAACCTGGTATTCCGGGAGTAAATCCCCTGTATAATATAGTCTATTTACAACCTATTTCGCGGTATACATACCAAGGTACAGATCCAAACCGTTGTAGAACGTTACTTATTCATATAGAGTCAAACTTTTTACAGATGGACTTTCCGTCGAGAAGCTATCCCGCTGTATCGGGAGTATAACATCGTGTTCATTGGAACAATTTACTACGCATTTTAATGTCGGGCACCATAATTTTATGTATGAATTATATAATCTCGCATCAAACTGTGCGAGAACGCTATCACCCACTTTGACGGTAGAAAGGATAAGTCAATACCTCCACATATACTGTGATTCCTAGAGCGCAAGCAGGTATTCCGGGAGTAAATTGGCTGAACAGTATTGGCAATAGACACCTGAGACCTCTGCTTGAATATTAATATAGAGCCTCACACCGAATGTCATCGTTACCAATTGCCATGAAGTCAAACGTTTTAGCGAAGGCGATACCTTCCGTGCACTTCACTCGCGTAATCGAGAATATAACTTCGTATCAGAGAAAGAAGTTTATATTCATCTCAGTGACGGGCACTTTATCCTCATGTATGAATTAGAAGATAGAGGGTCAAGCAGGTCTAGAACGATACCACAGTCTTTGAGATTCGAATGGCAATGTCAATATCTGCACCCATCCTATGATTCCGAGAGTCAAACCAGGTATTCCGGGAGTAGGTCCGCTGCACAGTATTGACATTATACACCCAATTTCACGGTATATATACTGCAGTGCAGAGTCAAACCGTTGCTGAACGATAGTTATTGGTATAGAACGAGTTGGCAATGTTCTACAACGGCATGTCGGCCTGCCTTAATATTCAAACCGTGTATTGAGTTGTCTATTGCCAATAGTTTTCAGCGGACTTATTACCGGAATTCCAGGCTTGACTCTCGGAACCACAGGATAGGTGAAACAATTGACTTAACAGTTCGACTCTCAAGGAAGATGGTAACGTACGCGAACTGTGTGACACTCGATCTTGTAAATCATACATGAAATTTAGGTGCGCGACACTATGATGTATTAAAATATGTTTCCCTGAACGCGAAATTATAATTTCGATGCAGCGGATTATGCTTCCGTAGTGTAAGGTCTTCAATAAATCGCATAACTTTATGCCAATTGGTAACGATCTCAAACGATTTGACGCTGTACTTTAATATTCAACCTGGGAACTAAGGTGTCTTTTGCCAATACTGTTCAGCGGATTCGCTCCCGGAATACCTGGTCTGTCTGTCGGAATCGCACGAGACATGAAACTATTGACTTAGTAGTTCGACCATCACAGAAGGTGGCAACGTTTTCGAACGGTATGACCCTCGACCTTATAATTCATCCATAAATCTAAAATGCCGCCACTAAAACATATACTAATATGTGCCTCTAAAGATGAAGTTACACTCTCGATTCGGCGGGTATCTTTCGAGCTAGGTAAGGCTTTCCGTAAAAGAAGTGACTCCATACCAATTGTCAATGATCTCCGACTGATTGAATTTCGACTTCAATCTTCATACCGTGAGTTACGGGGTCAATTGCCTATACAATTCGGTGGACTTACTCCCGCAATGGCTGGTTTGACTCTCGGAATAACAGGGTAGGTGAAGTTATTAGCCTAGCCGATCGACACTCAAAGAAGTTGGTGACGTTCACAAACGGTTTGATACTCTATCTTCTAATACATACATGAAATTAAGGTGCCCGTCACTAAACGGAATATTGGTTTCCTTCCGTGAACATGAAGTTACACTGTGGATGCAGAGGGTTAATCCTTCGGAGCGTTAGGTATTCGGTAGGAAGTTTGACTTTATACGAATTGGTAACAATTTCAGATGAGTCGACAAACTTATTTGGAATACAAACCCTGAATCAATGTGTCTCTTGCCAAATACTGTTCAGCCTATTAATTCTCGGAATACCTGGTTTATCTATTGGAATCACAGAGTAGATGAAGCTATTGTCTTAGCCGAGCGACACTCATGGAAGGCGGTATCGTTCTAGAGAGGTTTGACGATCGATCTTCTGATTCATAGATGAACTTAAGGGGCCCGTCACTGAAATGAATACTAGTTACTTCCTGCGAACACGAACTCATAATGTCGATGATGAGGGTGATGTTCGCGGAAGGTGAAGCCTTCGATAAACCGATTGCCTTTATAGAAATTTGTAACGCTCTGGAACGCTTTGACAACATACGCTAATATTCAAACCGTGAATTTCGGTGTCAAATGCTAACATTGTACAGCGGATGTACTCCAGGTATACGTGTTTTTACTCTCAGAATCACATGGTAGGTGGAGCTATTGACATATCCGTTCGACTCTCAGGGAGGGTTCTAACGTTCTCGGACGGTTTGACCCTCGACCCTCTTATTCATACATGATATTACGGTGCCCGTCGCTATGATATCAGCTATCTCGTTTCGCTGAACACGAATTTATACTCTGGATACTGCGGATTAGGTTTACGGAGGGTAAGGTCATAGGTAAAACGTTTGACTATATACCATTTGGTAACGTTCTCACGGTTTCACACTCTAATTTAGTATTTAATCCGCGAATTAAGGTGCCCATTGCCAGTACTCTTCAGCGGACTTACTCGTTCACTACCAAGATAGACTCTCGGAATCGCAGGATAGGTAAAGATATTAACTCAGTCGTTCAATTCTCAAAGAAGTTGGTAAAGTTCTCAAACGTTTTGACTCTTGATCTTCTAGCTCATACGTGAAATTGAGATGGCCGTTACTAAAATGTATACCAATTTGTATCTCTTATGACGAAGTTATTCTCCTGATACAGCGGATTATGTACTCGGAGGGTAAGGCCTTCTGTTAAACTTTTGACGTTATGCTAACAGGTAACGTTCTACAAAGGTTAGACTGTTTACTTTAATATTCAAACCGTGAATTAAGATGTCTACAGCCTATAGTGTGCACCGGATTAACTCGCGGATTATTTGGACTGATTATCGGAATAACAGGATGTGTGAAGCTATTGACTTAGCCATTCGTCTCTCGCAGAAGTTAGTAATGTTCGGGAGCGTTGTGACCCTCGATCTTCAAATTCATACATGAAGTTATGGTGCCCTTCACTGAAATGAAGACCAATTTCTTTCTCTGAAGACGAAGTTATTGCATCCATACTCCGGGTTAATTTTTCCGGGTGGTATGATCTCCCGTAATGCCTTTGACTTTATAGCAATTGGTAGCGTTCTCAAACGGTTTGACGCTCTATTTTAATATTCAAACCGTGAACTAAGGTGTCTATTGCCAAATTTGTTCCGCGGTCTTACCTTCGGAATACCTGGTTTTACTATCGGAACAACAGGATAGGTGGAGTTGTTGACTTAGCTTTTCGACTTTTAAAGAAGATGGTATCGTTCTCTAAAAGTTTGACAGTCGAACTTCTAATTCATGCAGGAAATTGCGGTGCGCGTCACTAAAATGTATACTAATTCGTCCCTCTGAACTCCATGTTATACTCTCGATACAGCGGGTTAGAAGTCCGGAGGGTAAGGTCTTCGGTCAAACGTTTGACTTTACAGCAGTTGGTAACGTTCTCAATTGATTTGACCCTCTTCAGTAATATTCAAACAGTGAATTATGGTGTTTATTGCCAATACTGTTCAGCCGATTTACTCCCGGAAACCCTGGTTTGAATCTGGGTATCTGAGGATAGGTGAAGCTGCTCACTTAGCTGTTCATCTCTCACAGAAGGTGACAACGCTCTCGATCGGTTTGCCGATCGATATTCTAATTCATACGTGAATTTAAGAAGCGGTGGCTAAAACGAATGCTGATGTGTTTCTCTAATTGCGAAGTTAAACCGCCGATACGGCGGGTTAGCTTCTAGGGATATAAGATCTTCTGTAAGTCGTAGGACTTTATAGCAATTGGTAACGATCTACACCGGATTGACGGTCTGGATTAATATTCAAAACGTGTAGTAAGATTGCAATTGCCAATTCTGCTCAGGGGATTTACTCTCGGAATACCTGGTTTCACTATCGAAATGACAGGATAGATCAAGCTACCAACTTATCCGTTCGTCTATCAAAGAAAAGGGGATCGTCCTCGTTCGGTTTGGCTCTCCATATTTCTGCTCATACATGAAAATAAGTTGTGCTTCTGCAATAATGCCTACTAATTTGTTTCCGTGAATGATAACTGACAGTGGCTACAGCGAGTTAAGTTCTCTCACGGTATTGTCTCCGGTAGAGCGATTGTCGTTATACAAATTGATAATGATCTCCTACACATTGACTCTCTACTTTAATGTTCATAACGCGAATTAAGGTATATATTGCCCATATTGCTCAGCGGATTTACTTCCGGAATACCTGATTTGCCTCTCCGAATCGCAGGTTAGGTGATGCCATTGACTTAGCCCCTCGTCTCTCACAGAAGGTGGTAACGTTCCAGAGCGAACTGATTCTCGATCTTTTAATACATTCAGGAAGTTAAGGTGCTCGTCACTAATTAGTATAATAATATGTTTCCCTAAACACGTAGCAATACTCACGATACGGCGGGTTTGATTCTTAGACGTTAAGGACATAGGTAAAGTGTGCTTGCTACCAATTGGCAGTGCTCTCAAACGGTTTGACGCTTTACTCTTCCATTGAAACCGTAAACTAAAATGTCTATTGGCAATACTGTTCAGCGGATTTACTCCAGGAATACCTTGTTTGACGTTCCGAGTCACTGGATGGGTGAAGATATTGACTTATCCATACGACTCTCATACAGTATGGTATCGTTCACAAACGGTTTGACGCACTGCTTTAATATTCAAACCGTTAATAAAGGTCTTCATTACCTTTACTGCTCAACGGATTTACTGCCGGAGTACCTGGTTTGAATCGCAGGATGGGTGAAGTGATTGACTTAGCCATTCGGCTCTCACAGAAGATGGCAAAGTTCTCGAGCGCATCCACCCAGGATCTATTAATTCATGCATGAAATTGAGGTGCCCGTTACTAAAATGTATACTAGTTCCTACCTCTGAACATGGTGTTTTACTCCCGATAGAAGTGATATGTCTTTCGGAGGGTAAGGCATTCTGTAAGAAGTTTAAACCTACAATAATAGATAATGGTATGCAACGGCTTGACGGACTGCATTAATATTCAATACGTGATTTGAGGTGTACATTGCCAAAAGTGTACAGTGAATTTACGCCCGTTTGACTGTCAGAATAACAGGATCGGCGAAGGTAATGACTTAGCTATGCGACTCTCAAAAAAGGCGATAAAGTTCTCGAACTGATTGACTCGCGATCTCCTTATTCATTCATAAGATAGAGATGCCCGTCACTGAAATGAGTACAAATTTTCTTCTATGAACACGTAAATATACCTTCGATACACCGGGTTTGGTTCGCGGAAAGTAGGGTGTGCGGTAACATGTTTGTCGTCACACGAATTGGTATAGATCTCTTATGATTTGCCGCCATATTTTAATTTTCATACCTCGAACTTAGGTTCTCTATTGCCAATACTCTTCAGCCGATATTCTCCCGGAATACATGGTACATCCCTCGAATTCACTGGAAAGATGAAGCTTTTGACTTGTCTGTGCGACGCTCAAAGAAGGCTGTAACGTTCTCGAACGGTTTCACAGTCGATCTTCGAATTCATTCTTGAAATTAAAGTGTAACTAAAATTTAGAGAGGTATGTTCGACTCTACACGATGTTATACTCTCGATACAGCGGATTAGATTGACCGCAGGTGAAGCTTTCGGTAAAAGGTTTGGCTCGATTCAAATTGTTAACCGCTTCAAATGGTTTGGCGCTCCACTGTAATATTCAAACCGTGAATTAAGGAGTCTATTGCCAGTAATGATCAGAGGATTTACTCCCGGAACACCTGCTTTGGTCCTTGCAATCACAGGATGGGTGGATGTTATGACTTAGTCTTTCTATTCTGAAAGAAGGCGATAACGTTCTCGAGCGGTTTGACCGCAGATTTTCTAATTCAGACATGATATTATCGTGCCAGTCACTAAACATGCATTCTAATTTTCTCCTCTGAATACGTAGATATAATATCGGTACAGCGGGTTAGCTTCTCGGATGGTAAGGCTTTCGCCATAAAGTTTGGCTCTATATCAGTGCGTATCGTCCTACAGTGGTTTGCCCTTGGACTTTAACCTTTTGCGGACGAGTGGCGAGTGAGAGGCGACATGCGTTGTTTGATTTCGTTATCTCCAACCGATAGGATCGCACTATTGGTTCTTGGAAAGGTTCCTTAGCTGTTGATAGTCTTTTATACGATGCGCGAAATGACCCATCATAACAGAAATAAGGTAATGAAAGATTCTTCTCAGAATGTAGCTCCAGACAATGGTTCCGACATTAGTTGAAACTTGACGAGTGTGGCAACAGACCTTCTACAAAAATGGATTTCACAAATGAGCTGAGCTACAGTGTGGACGAGTATTGTTTTGATATGGTTCATGCCGAAATCCGACGTATTTATAATGAAATTATTGCGATGGAAACTGACCAAAGCGATAGAAGATGAGAATGTATCTTGGGGAATGTTTAATAAAGTATCTCACGAAGTGAAACCAATGATTCTTGTAAGGATATAATTTTAAAGGTGTAGATATAGATAAATAATCCAAATATAATGTTTTCATGAGATAGAATTTATATGTAAGATCATTTTATTGTATAATGAAATTCGCAAAAGCCCCGAAGATGTTGTCGTCCGCAAAGGGTTAATATTTATACCATGAAATAGGGTGTACTATGCCAATAGAGTACAGCGTATTTAATCATGGAATTCTTGCTTTGACTTTCGGAATTATTGGATAGGTGAAGATATTGATATAGACGTTCAACTCCCACCGAAGATGGCAACGTTCTCGAACGGTTTGACACCAGATCAGCTAATTTATGCATGACGTTAAGGTGCTCGTCATTGAAATGAATAATAATTTCTTTCTTTGAGCACGAAATTATACTGTCGATACAGCGGGTTATATATTCGGAGGGTAAGGTCGTCAGTAAAACGTGTGACTTTATACCAATTGGTAACGCCCGCATACAGTTTGGGGCTCTACTTTAACACGTTGACGCCGGTCTGTCTCGCCGGTGGCGCATGCATGTCTGTTCCCTGCGGCGGCATGAACCACCGGTTACCCATGCTAGATTGTTCCGTCGGACGGCATGCATCACGGATGGGCCACGTTGGTTAATCAAAAAATACGTTGTACAGAATGTTATTTTATAGATTTATCATTATACATTTAGATTTCTTACTTATAATCAAACATTTAACACAAAATACATAACTTTTAACTTAATTAATACATTAAATATAACAAAATATAACGACTTATGTTACCGATGCAATTTTCTAAAACGATTTAAACAAAGTGCCGGGTTATCCGGATAACATCTACAGTAGGTCATTACTCATTTTACTTTATTTGCGGCGGACTGTGTGCCTTTTAAGTTTGTTAAGCGTTTGTAGCACTCTTTACATCTTTTCCATATCTTCCTCGTGGGTCCTTGGTGTATACTTAAAAAATGTGTTTCATTATTCTTCCTATTAGCCCTTCACTTGGTGGATTCTCAACACTCTCCAATAGATAATGAATAATTTTCTCTCTAAGTTTTAAGATTTTGTAACGCTTGGATCCCCACTTTTTGTTGAAGTACCATGCATTTACTAAAGAGCTCCCGTATATAAGCTCCATAACAACTTTCTATACCATCTTACCGTTTTCCGTAAATTATTTATAATAGGAACACATTTGATCTGACATATCAACTCCCTTCTTCGCACTATTGTTAGAAAAAACGGTGTCTGGTTTTAATGTATGATCTTTGCCGCGAATAATGGCGCAATGGTGAGATATAGAAGTGTTTAACATACAGAGGGGTCTTTTGTCGGTCCACTTTAAAAATTTCACGCCGATCCGATTTTCGACAGATATAATGTCGCTCCGTTTCTGGTTCTGCTTTGCCTGTGGCGGTAGAATCTTTCTATTCATTTTGACTGTACCGCAAATGTATTATTCTTTTCGTGAGAAGATCTTCGGATAGATGAATACATGTATAAAATCTGTCGGTAAATAAAATCCGGTCCTTGAATAATTGATCTCGTATCAATGTCGTGACTACATCATGAGAATGTGTTTTTAGATTTCTTGTTTCATTTTTTCCGGAATAAATATGCACATTACATGTATATCCGTCAGGAAGGCAGAGTTGGTACAGTTTTATTCCGTATTTTTGCCGTTTAGCGGGTATACAGTGACGAAAGCTTTGTCGTCCTTTCCTCGGAACCATGCTATCGTCCATTACTATATTTTTACCTCGATTATCAGAAAAGTGCAAGTACTTTAATATAGCCAAGAATGAATCGCGTTTCTTTTCTTGCTTTATCCGCGTATTCGCATACATCGCCTTTTTAGACCAATATAGTCGAATTTAGGGTACCTGCTCTACACCCATAACAAGCAAGATACAAATAAAGGTTTATGTTTCACACTTTGTAATGGGGTTCATGCATGTTGATGTTGTCTCCTGCTATATGCTGCATTCACTACACACTGAACAGCGTACCTATTCGTCTCTTCTACGATGATCTCCAATATCTCGTCCGTGAAGAATAATTTATATAATGCAACTGGATCGTCGCAGTCCATCTCCTTGAGGAGTAGCTCTTCTTCTTCTGAATACTCCTCCTCTGATGCAAATTTTTCTGCTATTTTCCGCCATTCTGCATCATGCATCATCTTGAACCCCTACATCAGACTCCGAAACTTCTTCCTCCGTGGCACTCCTGTCGGTTGCCATGACCGATGATGATGAATGAAATTATTCTATTTCGACGTCCCTTGCGCATGATTCCAGATACAGATTCATAGGACGAATTACTGAGTTCCATATCCATTGCATCTAATATTTGGATGAGCAGAAATTAAAAATGAAAAATGTTAACCTACTTTTTAGAAGGAAGGTAACTTTATGCTACCTTTACTATTACTGGAACGAATGTGTACTCGGGATCCTATTCAGAACTGTACTGACCTCGCGCCTCATAAAAACTTCGCACAACCCACAATACTGACAACGCACACTAACTAAAGTCTACGTCACATGCCGTCAACCCTAAACTCTCCGTAAATCTCGTGTCGCTGTCTAAACTCTCAATGATCAACCCCACCTACTAGATCACACATTACATAAGAAGTGTCAGCTGGGTAGCATTCGTTCCCTCAGAAATCACTGATTTCCCTCAATACGTGTGGGCGGTCCTAAACATCTAATTGGGCCGCCGAAGGCCCAGAGGCTGGTCAAAGTTCGCATAACTCAAGCTCACCCCTAGGCCTGCGATCGGCCAAGGGACCGGAAATATTTCTGGAAAGTCGCACAATGGTCCTCGGCCATTAAGCCCGGCAATATATCTTTCGATGGCGATCCTGGAAACAAAACTCTAGTTCGGAGCCCCAGATACCCTTTGCATGTTACAAGTTGTCAGGGCGCCTGGAAATCGTTAGTTGGAGATTCGACGAAATTGCCGCTCGCACTCAACATAATTTGCGCATAAAACTTAAACTACGTCCTAGAACTATTTGCGTCGTGTACGACAATCGATCGCAGTATTTCTAGAGAATTGTTGCGTTTGAAAGGGTCCAATTACCTCTGTTCTATGCTTCTCGTGGTCCGAAACACGAGAAGTTAAAAACCTACTTGACCGAAATTGGGCTCAGGCACGGAGAACTTGGCTGACTATAGGCCGAGGGGGGGGGGGGCATGTGCTCTACATTCGAGGACGTTCCCCAGCGCGGGGGCATAAATATCGAGTGGCCTCACAAGCGGAATGTGCTCCGGTCACCTTGCTTGGGTGACATGTAATTTATTTTTATTACGTGCCTGAAGTATTGGCACTTCACCTTGTAGGAGCGGGCTTTCTCCACCACCCCTCGCGGGAGAGCACTTTTCCTCCATCAAGATGTACAATACGAAGATCTAGACAACGCCCTTGGTCCCAAAACTCCAATAAGGGACGATTTCCCCTGTTTCCACGGGTTCTCAAAACGCATCAAGGAAAATCGTGGTGAAAATATGAAACTTCCATTAAAATGATAAAAAGAAGTCTTCGAAACGTCCAAGAGTGCAAATAAATCTTCGAAACGTCGAAGGGTCAAGGTGGAAGTTTGTTTCCTCCTAACGTACTAGTGGGCATAAGGGCGCAAGCTTTGAACGGTATAGTTTAACACTAGAACTACCAAGGGGGTCAAAATGACTTGTTTGATGTTTCTTATAATTATAACTCATTTCAGGTACATTTTGTTTCTGGAAATTTTGCACGACTTTTTCTAAGATATACAAATAATTAATTCTGTAAAACAGTTTTCTTTTTTTTATCATTTTGTTGTAAATTTGTATGCAGTATACCTACATATACCGAGATGAGTCATTTTGACCCCCCTACTGTTTACGCTTGGCCATTACTTGCAGTATTTACTTCAGCCAAGGTCACGTTCAGATGGATCAGAGGTCAGATTACTTTCAGTCGATCATCAGAAACGCTGCCATATACAACTCAGTTGTCTATCAGAAACAAACTATATTCGCTATACAACTATATTCTGTAAAGTTTTAGAAGTATATGTTTGTGCAAATCATATCGCAAACTGCTGAAATATAAGAACCCATAAAATTACTTCGAAAGAAACAATGGGAAAAATTGCACAAAGGAGTAACTTATTGAAAGAAATAAATAATTTGGAACAAAATTGTTCCGATACAGAGTACGATGAAAGTGATCTAGTTGGAAGTACAAGTGAATACCTTCCATCAAACAACGAAAGTCCAAGCGAGTCATCCGATACTGACAGTGAAGATGAAGTACTTCGACGTTTGCGTAGAAAAAGTAAAAATATCCAAGCTTTTTCTAATTCTGAAAGTGAAAGTGATCAGGATGTTGAAATGTCTGTAATCGATCAGGAATCAGAAATATCTGTTGACGGCACTATGTGGAAAAAACTACAAGCGGGTTCAACACCAGGAAGATTACCAGTACACAACATTTTCAAAGAAATGACAGGTCCATCGGCATACGCGAAACGACATATCATGAAATGTAGTGTAAGAACAGCATTTTCTCTGATACTTTGCAATAGTGTTATGAGACATATAAAAACTTGCACTGAAGCAGAAGTTCGTCGAATTCTGAATAACCATGACTGGACTGTATCGTTAGCAGAGTTGAATGCGTTTATAACAATTTTATATGCTCGTGGTGCATACCAAGCAAAGAACCTAAAACTTCCATATTTATGGTCCGAAAAGTGGGGTCCGAAATTTTTCTCTGAGACAATGAGCAGAAATAAATTCGCCGAAATTCTTCGGCTAATTCGGTTCGATAAGAAAAATGAAAGAAGCCAAACATTGCAAACAGATAAATTTGCATTAGTTTCAGAGGTATGGAATAAATTCGTTGAAAACAGTCAGATGTGTTATAAACCTGGTGCTACCATAACAGTTGATGAGCAATTATTCCCGACCAAAACCAGATGTAGATTTACGCAGTATATGCCAAACAAACCGAATAAGTTTGGTATAAAATTCTGGTTGGCGTCGGATGTAAAAAGTAAATATGTTGTAAATGCATTTCCCTACTTAGGAAAAGATGAAATGAGATTATCCGTACCTTTAGGTGAATTTGTTGTCCTAAAACTTATAGATCCATATATTGGTTGCGGGAGAACAGTTACAACAGATAATTTCTTTACAAGTTTGCCATTAGCAACAAAACTACTAACTAAAAGAACTTCCTTAGTTGGCACCATGAGACAAAATAAGAGAGAACTACCTAAACTTGCAAAATCAAAAAAGGATAACGTGTCTCGTTTCTCGACAGTACTTTATAAAACAGATAAATGCACTCTGACCATATACAAGAGTAAACCTAATAAAAAAGTATTAGTGCTCAGTTCAAAACATAAGTCAGTGAAAATTGAAAAAGATGGCAAACGTTTACCTGAAACGGTTACATTATATAATAATACCAAATTTGGCGTAGATGTTACGGATCAAATGGCTCGGAAATATACTGTGAAAGCTGGATCTCGAAGATGGCCATTACAAGTGTTTTACAATATCCTAGATCATGCCGGAATAAATGCCTGGATATTATATAAAGAGACAACAGGAGAAAATATTTCAAGAAAAGACTTTTTATTCCAGTTATCCGAAGAGCTTGCAATTGACTACAAAGAACTAACCGGTCGATCTACAGTTCAAGCAGAAGGAATATCATCATCTACATCGTCACAAAACCAGACACATATTTCGATGAAACGTAAACGGTGTCAAATCGCACAGTGTACTAATAATAAAACGAGCAATATTTGTGGTACATGCCATAAACGATTCTGTGGTAAATGTTCTGCTAAAACAACTATAACTTGCAAAAAATGTCTTTGATTTTTATGCATAATTATTTAATAAATTATTGCTATTATATTACTATTATTATTCAGATTATATTCAATTTTTGTTCATAAAAGTAAAAAAATATATAAAACCGTAAAAATTGCTGTCTTTTCTTGAATGTCTTAGTAATTTAAGAAACAAGTCATTTTGACCCCTCCAGTAGAAGTAGGTATATGTCAATCGTCGGTAGTTCTAGTGTTAATGCCGCGCCGCCGCAAGGAGCGGACCACTAGTTGCAGCGCCGTCGCACGTAACAGACACCGAGTATCCGCGCATACGTCATCAAATTAAGATTGAATCCGTGAATTCAACTATAACGGTAAACCGAATGACATTATACGAAGTGGCAATGCTCTCAATCAGCTTGACGTTCTACTTTGTTATTCAAACCGTGAATTAAGCTGTACATTTTAAGAAATGTTCAGCGGATTTACTCCCAGAATACCTGGTTTGACTCTCCGAATCACTGGGTAGGTCATGCTACTGACATAGCTGTTCGTATCTCACAGAATGTGGTAACGTTCTCGAACTGTTTCACCAATGATCTTTCAATTCATACATGAAATAAAGGTGCTCGTCACCAAAATGAAAACTAATGTGCTTCCCTAACGATGTCGCAATACTCTCGATACGGCGGGATAGCTCCTCGGTTGGGGAGGCATTCTGTAAGTCGTATGACATTATAGCTATTAGTTACATTCTCACTCGGGGTGACACTGTATTATAATATTCATTCCACGAACATAGGTATCTATTGCCAATAATCTGATGCGCATTTACTCTCAGATTATCTTGTCAGACTCTCGGAATCATAGGATAGGTGGAGCTATTGACTTATCCCTTCGATTCTCATAGTGGGCGGTAACGTTCTCGAACGGATTAGCGCTCAATCTTCTAATTGATACATGATGTTAAGGTGCCATTCACTGAAATGAATACTAATTTCGTTCTCTGATCGAGACGTTATACTCTCGATGCGGCAGGTTAGCTTCTCCGAATGTGTATACCGGTAAAGAGTTTGTCTCTATACCAATATGAAACGGTCTGATTTAATATTCATACCGTGCATTAAGGTGTCTATGGCCATTATTCCTCAGCGTAGTTACGCCCGGAGTACCTAGTTTGAGTCTCTGAATCCCAGGGCGTGTGCAGGTATTGATTTAGCCGTTCGACTCTCAACGAAGGTTGTCATGTTCCTGATCTGTTTGAGACTAGACTTTCTAATTCATGCAGGACAATAATGGGCCAGTCGCTGAAATGGATACCACATGGCTCCTCTGAACACAAAGTTATTCTCTCTATACGGCGTGTTACATTCTCGGAAGGTAAGGCCTTCGGGAAAAAGTGTGATTCTATACCAATACGTAATGTTGGTCAACGGTTTGACTCAGTACTTTGATATTCACACCCAAAATTACGGTGCCTATTGCCAATACTGCTCGGCGGATTTACTCCAGCTATACCTGGAATGACTCACGGAATCACAGAATGGGTGAAGCTATTGAGTTTGCTGTGCGACTCTCAATGGTGGTGGCAACATTCTGGAATAGTTTGCCTTGCGATCTTTTGATTCTTACATGAAATTATGTTGCCCGTCACTAAAATTTATACTATGTTGCTTCTCTGGCCCGAAGTTGTACTCTCGGTACAGCGTGGTAACTTCTCGGAAGGTACGGCATTCGGTGAAAGATTAGACTCTATATCAGTAGGTAACATTGCACATCTGTTTGACACAGTATTTTAACATTAACACCGTGGGATAGGGTTTCTAATGCCGATACTGTAAAGCTGATTTACGCCCAGAGTACCTAGTTTGACCTTCGGAACCACGGGATAGGTGGAGCGATTGATTCAATCGTTAGACTGTCAAAGAAGGTGGAAACGTTCTCCAACGGATTGACTCTTGATTTTGATATTTATTCATTAGAATGTGGGGTCTGTCTACTAGTATGTCGACTAATTTGATTCCGTGGATAATAATCAAGGCAGACGACACAGCGGATTAGGATCTTGGAAGGTAAGGTATTCGGTAAAATGAATGACTTAATACGAAAAGGTAATGATCGCCGACGTTTTAACTCTCTATTATAGTATTCATACCGTGAAATATGGTGTCTATTACCAATATTGTTCTGCGGACTTACTCCCGGAATTCCTCATCTGAAGCACGGAATTAGAGGATACATAAAGCTATTGACGTAGTGCTTCCAATTTCAAACGGTGTGGTAACGTTCTCGAAAGATGTGACCCCGGATCTTATAATTCATACATGAAATTAGGTGCCCTCGCTAAAATGTATTGTAGCTACCTATTCTGATCGTAAACGTGTACTCTCGATACAGAGAGTTAGGTTCTCGGAAGATATGGCCATCGTTAAAAAATTTGACTCTCTACCAATAAGCAACGTTGTACAGCGGTTTGACACTGTACTATAATACTCATACCGTGAATTGGTCTGTCTATTGACAATACAGTTCTGGATATTTACTCCTGGAATACCCGGTTTGACTTTCGGAGTCACTGGACAGGTGAAGCTATTAACTTAGCCGTTCGCGTCTGACAGACGGTGGTAACATTCGCCAAAGGTTTGACACTCAATCATCTAATTCATTCATGAAGATACAGTATATGTCACTGAAATGAAAACTGATTTGATTCTCTGAACGAGAAGTTATACTCTCGGCACGGCAGGTTAACTTCTCCGAATGTTGGACTATCGGTAAAATGTTACACGCAAAACTAATAGGAAACGTTCTACATCGGTCTGACGGTCTGGTTTAATATTCGAACCGTTAATTAAGGTGTCTTTTGCCAATAGTGTCCAGCCGATTTACTCCCGGAATACCTGGTTTGTCTCTCGGAATCTCAGGATGAGTGAAGCTATCGATATAGCCGTTCGTCTCTCACAGACAGTGGCAACGTTCTCGAGCGGTTTGTCAATCGAGCTACAAATCCATACATGAAGTTATGGTGCCCGTTACTGAAATGAAAACTAACTTCTTTCTTATAATCCGACGTTACACTGTCGATGAAGACGGTGATATTCGCGGAAGTTATCGCCTACGTGGCAGCGTTTGACTTTATACGAATTGGTAACGTTCTAAGACGGTTTGACGCTCTACTTAAATACTCAAACCATCAATTAAGGTGTCTATTACTAATCCTGTTCAGCGGACTTACTCCAGGGATACCTGGTTTGACTCTCCGAATGACAGGATAGGTCAAAATATTGACTTAGCCGTTCGTCTCTCACAGATGGTGGTAAAGTTTTCGACCGTATCGACCGTCGGTCTTCTAATAGATACATGATGTTCAGGTGCCCGTCACTCAGGAGAAGATTAAACCATTTCTCTGAACACGAAGTTATACTCTCGATTGTGCCGGTGAAAATCGCGGAAGTTCACGGCTTTGGTAAACGTTTGACTTTATACAAATTGGTAACGTTCTAAAAGGGTTTGACGCTTTACTTTTATATTCAAACCGTGAATTAAGGTGTCTCTTTACAATACGGTTCACCTGAGCTACCCCGGAATACCTGGTTGGACGCTCGGAACCGCAGGATCGGGGAACCCCTTGATGTAGCGTTTCGTCTCTCACAGGCGGTGGTAATGATCTCGAGCGGATTGACCCACGATCTTCTAATTCATACAAGGAGTTAAGGTGCCCGTCACTGAATTGAAGACGTGTTTCATGCTCTGAGGACGATGTTATACTATAGATGAAGCGGCCGAGGTTTGCCGAGGGTAAGGACTCCGCTTATACGTTTGAGTTTATAACAATTTGTAACTCACTCAGACGGTATTACGCTCTACTTTATTGTTCAAACCGTGAATTGAGGTGTTTACTGCCAAAGCCGATCAGCGGACATACTCACGGAGTACCTGGTTTGACTCTGCGAATCACAGGATAGAAGGAGCTGTTGATTTATCAGTTCGACTCGCAAAGACTGTGGTAACGTTCTCGAACGGTTCGATTATCTATCTTCTAATTCATGCATGAAGTTATCGTGCCTGTCACTGAAATAAATACTAATTTCTAGCTATGAACACGAAGTAATACTATCGATACAGTGAGTTATTTTTTTGGTGGGTCTTATCTTCGTTAGAGCGACAGACTTTAGAGCCATTTGTAACGATCTCGAACAGTTTGACGCACAGCTCTAATATTCATTCATCGAGTTAAGGCATCTGTTGCGAACAGTGTACCGCGAATTTGCACCCGGAATACCTACTTTGACTCTCTGATTCCCCGGATAGGTCAAGCTGTTGACCTACTCGTTCGTCTCCCACAGAAGGTGGAAACGTCCTCGAACTGCTTGACCTTCGATCTACTAATTCATATATCAAAGTAAGGTCTGCCTCTGCTGTAATGTCTACCAATTTATTTCCGTGAGGACTAAGCGTGACAATCTCAACAACGGGATAGGTTCTAGGAAGGCAATGTATGCGGTAAAGAGGATGACTCTATACACATTGGTAATGTTCTCCGACGGATTGACCTTCTACTGTAATATTCAAAGCGTGAGTTAATGGGTCTACTGCCAATACCATTCAGCGGATTTTCTCCCGGAAAACCAGTTTTGTTCCTAGGAATCACAGGACGGTAGAAGCTGTAATCTGAGTCGCTTGACTCTCAAAGATGGCGGTTACGTCCTCGAACTGCTTGACCCTCGATCTTCCAATTCATACATGAAGTTTATGTGCCCGTTACTGAAACGATTAGTAATTTCTTTCTCTGAACTGGAACTTATATTCCTGATGAAACGGGCGAGGTTGACGGATGGTAAGGCCTTGCAGTGAAAGGTTAGACTTAATGGGAATTGGTAACGTTCTCAAACGGCTTGAGGCTTCACTTTACTATTCATACCGTGATCTATTGTATTTATTGCCAATACAGATAAGCGGATTTAATCCCGTATTACCATATAAGACTATCGGTATCACAGGATAGCGGAAGCTATTGAGAAAGCCGTTCGAATGTCATAGAATGTGGTAACGGTCTCGAAATGTTTGAACTTGAATCTTCCAATTCATAGATGAAGTTAACGTGCCCGATACTGAAATGAATACCAATTTCTTTCTATGAACACGGGGCTATACTCTCAAAACGGCGTGTTTGCTTCTCCGAAGGTGGGATCACCCGTAATGTGTTTAACTTTATACCACTTCGCAATGCCCTCAAAAAGTTTGACGCCCTACTTTACTATTCAAACCGTGAATAAAGGTGTCTATTGAAAATAACCTTCAGCGTATTTACTCACTGAATACCTGGTTTGATTCACTGAATCACAGGATAGGTGAAGCTATTGACATAGCTGTTCGTCTCTCACATAAGGTGGTAAGGTTCTCGAGAGGTTTGACCCACGGTATTATCTTTAATGCATGAAATTAAGGTGCACGTCACTTAAATGTATACTAGTTTGTACCTCTGAACCCGGCGTTATACTCTCAATACAGCGGCCTAGTCTTTCGGATGGTAAACACTGTGGAGAAGTTTGACCCTATACCAGCAGGTGTTGTTATATTACGGCTTGACGGCCTGCTTGAATATTCAAACCGTGAATTGAAGTGTTTATTGCCAATTCTGTACATCGTATTTACTGCAGGAATATCTGGTTTGTCTTTCGCAAGACTGGGCATATGAAGCTATTGACTTAGCTGTGCAATTCTCATGGAAGGTGGTAACGTTCTTAAACGCTTTGAGTCTGGATGTGGATATTTATACGCAAAAATGTGGTGTCCGCCCTCTAAATTGTCTACCAATTTGTTTTCGTGAACAATGAGCGAGGCAATCGCTGCATCGTGTTAGGTTCAAGGAGGGAAGGTATTCGATAATAAGAATCACTTAATACGAATTGGATGGTATGAGTCTCCACTTTATTATTCGTACCGTTAATTGACGGGTCCATTGGTATTATTGGACTGTGTATTCACTCCCGGAGTACGTGATCTGACCTTCGGAATCACAGGATAGGTGTATGTATTGATTTAGTAGATGGCCTCTCAAAAAAAGGGGTTAATGTTCTCGCATGTTCTGGCTCTCGATCGTAATATTCATATATGAAAATGGGGTGCCCGTCTGCCAATATGTCTACTAATTTGTTCCGATGAACACTAAGCAAGCCATTCGCTACAGCAGGATGGGTTCTCCGAAGGTGAGGCCAACGGCAAAGTGTTTCACTTTATACCAATTGGCAATGCTCTCAATCGGATTGACGCATTAATTTTTTATTCAAACCGCAAATTAAGGTGTCGATTGGCAATACGGTTCAGCGGATTAAATACAGCAGTACGTGGCTTGACTCTCCGAATCTCTGAGTAGGTGAAGCTATTGACTTATACGTTCGTCTCCCACAGAAGGTGTGGAACGTCCTCGAACGTTTTGACCCTCCAACTTCTACTTCATACATGAATTTAATGTTGATGTTACTAAAATATATACCAACTTGCATCCTTCAATACAATGTTATACTCTCGGTACAGTGGATTTGGTCCTCGCAAGGTAAGGTCTTCGGTAAAAAGTTTGACCCCTGTACAAATATGTAACGTTCTACAACGGTTTGACATTGCACTTTAATATTCATACCCTCAATTTACGTGCGTTTTGCCAATTCTGATGTGCGCATTTACTCCTGCGATACCTCGCTTTAATAACGGAACCACAGGATAGGTGATGCTATGGACGTAACCGTGCGTCCCTCAAAGCAGTTGGAAACGATCTCGATCGTCTCGTATATCGGTTTTACTGTCCATACACGAAAATATGGTGTCCGTCTGCTCATATGACTACTAATTTGATTCCACTACCACTATGCAAGACACTCCCTACAGCGGGCTATGCTGCTCGGAAAGAAATACCCTCGGTAAAGATTCCGTCCTTATACCAATTGGTAACGGTCTCAAACGGCTTAAAGAACTACTTTGGTATCAACCCGTGATTTAAGGCGCCCATTGCTAATACTGTTCAGCGGATTGACTGCCCGAATGCCTGGTTTAGCTCTCGGAATCACAGGACAGCAGAAGCTATTGCCTTAGCCGTTCCACTCGCAGAGGACGTGGTAATGTTCTCGATCGGTTTTATCCTCGATCTTCTTATTCATACATGCAATTAGGGAACCCGTAACTAAAATATATACTAATTTGTATCTCTGAACTCGTAGTTATGCTATCGATACAGCGGGATAGGATCGCGAAAAGTAAATGCCCTCGGTGTAAAGTTTCACTCTCTACGCATAGGTATACTTCTTCTACGGTTTGACGCAGTACATTGCCAATACCACTGCCATTACTGTTCAGCGGCTTTACTCTCGGAATGCTTGGTTTGCCTCCCCGAATCACAGGGTAGGTGTAGCTATTGACTTTTCCGTTCGTCTCTAGAAGAAGGTGGTAATGTTCTCGAAAGGCTTGATGTTCGACCTTCTAATGCACACATGTAGTTAAGGTGCCCGTCACGGAAATGGAGACTAACTTCTTTATCGGAACACGAACTGTAATATAGTCTTATGATATTTTCGATATTTTTCAAAATTTCAAGTTTTTCATTTCAGGAATTGTGTCGTACCTGAAACGTGCCTTTGGAGTTAGTGCAGCATACGTTTGGGACAATATCTTATTATATTCGCTGTTATTTTATATGATTGTCTCCATATGTCCCTTCGCTGCCGGCACCACACGACTGGAGTCGCATTGCACTTGCGTTCGGTAGATGGGATCGTCACTACTTGATGGTCGCCGTAAATTAATATTGCCTCGATACTGTACCGCACACATTTTTTCCCAGTTTTCCATTTATTCATACATACTGTAATTTAATATTATTATATTTTCGATATACTTCAAAATTCTCAATTTTATTTTGAAAAATTGTAATTCTTTGTAAAAGTTCCTTTTGAATTAGTAGAGCTTACGTTTATTACAGTATTTTGTTAAGCTTATTGGTATTTTATACGATTGTCTGTATTCGTACTTACCCAGCCGGAGCAAGACGACTGTCGTGGTCCTGTAGTCGTACACGGCAGCTCGAAGCGGCATTACTGTATGGTTTCTGTGAATTCCTTAGCCTTGATTTTGTACCATATGCATTCTATCCCAGTTTTCTATTTACTTATAGATATTGTAATTTACTGTTGTGATATTTTCGTTCTTCTTCGAAATTTTCAATCTTTATTTAATGAAATTGTATTTCTTACTAAAAGTGCCTCTGAAATTAGTTGAATGTACGTTTACGACATTTCCTTGTTAATAATATTGTTATCTTATATGATTGTCTGTATACGTACCTACGCATCCAGAGCGACACGGCCGGACTTACCTTGTAGTTGCGTTCACTTGATAGGAGCGACACTGCTCTATGGTCTATGTTCATTCTTTTAACCTTAATATTATACCATTTGCAATCTTTCGCATTCACTATTTGTTTATATATACTGTAATTTACTGCTATAACACAAACAAATTTTTTCAAAATTCCCATTTTTTAATATCATTCATTGTACATTTCATGAAAAGGGTCATCGGAATTAGTTGAGAGTACGTTTATGTCATCAGTTTCCTATATTTGTTGTTATTTTAAACGATTTTGCGTGTACGTACCTACACATCCTGAGCGACACGGGTGGAGTTCTCTTGGAGTCGTGTTCGGAATATCGGAGCGATAGTGCTGTATGGTCATTGATAACTTCTTTCACCTTGATATTGTACTGTGTGCATTATTTCTCTGTATTAGGTTTATGTGTACATACTGTAATTTGCTGTTTTGATATCTCCAATTTATTTTATAATTTCCAATTTTTGATTTAAAAAATTGTATTTATCAGTGAAAGTGTCGTTGGAATTAGTCAAGTGTACGTTTATGACAATATTATGGTGAGATTTATTTTTATTCTACATAACTGTCTTTATACGTTCATACGCTTCCGCAGCGACACGCCTGTTATTGTCTTCCAGTTGCGTTCGGCATTTCGGACCGACACTACGGTATTATCTTCGTTAATTTCACTAACTTTGATATTGAGCCGAATGCATTCCTTCGATAATCACTATTTATTTCTACATACCGTGATCGACTGTTATGATATTTCCGATTTTATTCAAACCCTCCGCTTTTTATTTCAGAAATTGTATTCCTTAGGAGATCTGAAAATGTCGTAGCAGTATCTTACAGTTTGTACAAATAAATGAAAAACTGGGAAAAATTCTTACTGTACAATATAAAGGTTAAAAACATTATCGAATACCATCCAGTAGTGTCGCTCCGCTCTGCCGTACGCAACTACTGAACCTCGCCAGTCGTGTCGCGCAAACAGCGTAGGTAAGGACAATCATACGTAATAACAATTAGATGAACAGAATAATGTCATACGGGTACACTCAACAAATTCCAAAGTCACTTTTCCTAAGAAGTACAATTTCCTGAGATAAATATAGAAAATTTTGGAGAAAAATCGAAAATATCATAACAGTAAATTACAGAATGTATAAATACATAGAAAAAGAGTGAAAATATGAATATGGCGCAAAATCGTGGTTAATGATGATATCGAGACAATGCCGTACGCCGCTCCGATCTGTCGTACCCAACTACAAGACCACATCAGCTGTGAGGACACGGAAGCGTTGGTGGTCATCCAGGCAATCATATGAAACAATATTAAGTTTAGCAAAATATCGCGATCAACGTACATTCAACTAATTCCAATGATACATTTACTACGAAGTAAAATTTTTTAATATAATGGTTGAAAATTTTGAAAGAAACCGAAAATATAGTAACTGAAATTAACAGTGTGTTTAAATAAATGGAAAACGGGGAAGAATGCATGTGGTACAATATAAAGGTTAGATGAATTATGGAAGACTAGGCAGTAGAGTCGCTCAGTCCAGCCGTACGTAGCTACAAACAAAACATCGCCAGTCCTGTCGAAGGATAAAGTCGAATGATAAAGGAATTGATGGAGACCATCCTGTAGTGTCGCCCAAACTGCCGTACGCAAATACAAGACAGCGCCAGTAATATCGCTCTGACAGCGTAGGTACGTATGCAGACTATGATATGAAATGAAAATAAGCTTAACACAATAACGTGCACTCATCTAATTCTGAAGCCACTTTCACTGAAAAAATACAATTCTTTAAAATATAACTTAAAAATTTAGAAGAAAATCGAAAATATCATAACATTAAATTACAGTATGTGTCAATAAATTGGATAATTTGGGCAAAAATACACACGGCTCAAAATCAACGATTACGAAATCAACGAAGAACTTCCAGTCTACCGCTCCGATCTGCCGTGTGCAACTACAAGACCACTGCATCTGTGTCGCTACCGAAGTGTTGGTACGTATGTTATCAATCATATACAATAACAAAGAATTTAGCATAATATTATCATGTATATACATACAAATCATTCCAAAGGCACGTTTACTCGGGAATACGATATTTCAATCTAAAAATTGACCATTGTGTAGAAGACCTAAAATATCATAACAGTAAATAGCAGTGTGTATAAATAAATGGAGAACTGGGAAAGAATGCATACGGTACAATATCAAGGTTGAAGAAGTTAACGTAGATCATACCCTAGTTTCGGTCGAATCTCCCGAATGCAACTACATGATCACCCCAGACTTATACAGACAATCAAATAAAATAACACTATATTTAACAAAATAATGTCGTAAACGTACACTCAACTAATTCCAAAGACACCCTTCCTATGAAATACAAATATTCAAAGTAAAAATGGAAACTATTGGAATAAATCTAAAATAACATAACAGAAAATTTCAGCATGTATAAATAAATGGAGAACTGGTAAAAAACGTGAACGGTACAAAATCAAAGTTAAAGGAATTCAGGATGTCCATCTAGTGGTTCCGCTACTTTCAGCCGTACGCTACTACCAGTCCTCGCCAGACGTGTCGCTCAATCAGCGTAGGTCCGTACACGACAATCATATAAAATAACCATAAGTATAACAAAATAATGTCAAAAACGTGCGCTGAACTAGTTCCAAAGACACTTGTATTCAGAAATAAAATTTTTTCAACTAGCAATTGACAATTTCCAAAATAATTGTAATCACCATAACTTTAAATTGCAGTATTTCTATACAAATATAAAAATGAGAAAGACTTGCATGCGGTTCAAAATTATGTCTCAAGAAATTAACGGAGACGATACAGTAGTGTTGCTCGATCTGCCGCTCCATCATTCAATATTCAAATATTAAAGCAGGGAGTCAAGCCGTTGTAGAACTTTACGCATTCGTATATAGTCTAACTTTTCACAGTAGGCCTTTCCTTCCGAGAAGCTAGGCAGCTATATTGAGGGTATTACTTCGTCTTCCGAGAAGCAAATTAGTAGATGTTTGAGTGATGGGCACCATAATTTCGAGTATGCATTAGAAGGTCGGGAGGCAGTCTGATATTGAACATTACCGCCCCCTGTGAGAGTCGAACGGCCAAGTTAATAATTTCACCAATCCCGTGATTCCGATAGTGAACCCAGGAAAACCGAGAAGTAAGTCCGCTAAACAGCATTGGGAGTAGACACCTTGGTTCGCAGTTTGAATATTAACATAGAGCGTCAAACTGCTTGATAGCGTTACCAATTGGTATAATCTCAAACGATTTACCGAAGTCCTTATCTTCCGAGAAGCTAACCCTTCTAATCGAGAGTACAACTTCGTGTTTAGAGAAACACATCAATATTCGTTTTAGTGGTGGCACCTGTGTCGTACCTTCGTACGGCGGTGTCAATAGCTTTACCTATCCTGTGTTTCTTAGAGCCAAATCAGGTAATCCGGGAGTAAATTCCCTGAGCACTATTGGCAAAATGAAACTTACGATACTGTTTGAATATTACAGCAGACCGCCAAACTGGTGTAGATCGTTTCGTATTGGTACGAAGTGAAGCGTCGTTCCGAAGTCCTTATCCCACGAAATACTAACCGCCTGTATCGAGATTATATCCTCGTGTTCAGAGAAAGAAATTAGAGTCCACTTCAGTGACGGGCACCTCAAGTTGATGAATGAATTAAAAATCAGGTGTCCATCCGTTCAAGGTAGTCTCCACCTTCTGTAAGAGATGAACAGCTAAGACAGTGGCTTTACCTATCCTGTTATTCCGAACGGCAAACGAGATATTCCGGGAGTAAATGCGCTGCTCAGTATTGGCTATAGACACCTTAATTCACTGTTTGCATTTTGAAGTAGAGAGTCAATCCGTTTGAGAGCATTACCAATTCGTATAACGTCATACACTTCATCACATACCATACCGTCCGAGCAACTATCACGCTGTATCTAGAGTATACCATCGTGTTCAGATATACAAATTAGTATACGTTTAGTGCCGGGCACCATAACTTCATGTAGTAATTAGAAGATCTACTGTCAAAACCGTTCGAGATCGTTACCACCTTCTGTGAGAGGCGAACGGGTTAGTCAATAGCGTAACGTGTTCTGTGATTCCGTGTGTCCAACCAGGGATACCGAGAGTAAATCCGCTGAAAAGTTTTGGCAATAGACTGCTTACTTTTACGGTGTGAATATTAAAGCATATCATCAAACCGTTGTAGAGCATTACATATTCATATACGGCTATACCCTTTACCGAAGACCTTACCTAGCGTGAGGTTAATTCGCTATATCGAGAGTATGACTTTGTGATCAGAGAAGGTAGTTAGTACACATTTTAGTGACGAGCACCCTATTGTCATGTGTGAATTTGAAGATCTCGGATCAACCCGTTTGACAACGTGACCACCATCTTTGTTATTTGAACAGCTATCACAATAGCTTCTTTGGGTGTCCAATTGCTAAGTCATTAGCATCACATATCCTGTAACTCCGAGAGTCAAACAATGTATTCCTGGAGTAAATACGCTAAACAGTTTTGTCAATAGACACCTGAATTCACGCTATGAATAGTAAATCATACCGCCATACCGTTGTAGAACGTCACCTAATATTATAGACTCAAACTATATCCCGAAATGTTAAGGTGCCCGTCACTAAAATGTCTACTATTTTGTATCGCTGAACACGAAGTTATACCCTCCACGAAGTTATACCCTCGATGCAGCGGATTATGTGCTCTGATGATACGGTATCAGGTAAATAGTATGTCGTTATGCCCATTGGTAACGTTCTGAAACGGCTTTACGTTCTAATCTAATATTCATACCGCGAAAAAAGGTGTCTATTGCCATTACTGTACAGCGGATTTACTCTCGGTTTCCCTGTTTGGATACACAGAATCACAGGACAGGTGACGTTATTGACTTAGCCGTTCGTCTCTCACAGAAGGTGCTAACGTTCTCGAACGGTTTGAAACCGGACCTTCTAAGCCATGCATGAAATTAAGGTGCTCGTAAGTAAATATGCACTAGTGCGTTCCTCTGAACACGGTGTTAAACTGCAGCTACAGCGGGTTACTTTTCCGGATGGAAAGGCATTCTAGCAGAAGTTTGATTCTACACATATAGGCAATGTTCTACAACTTCTTGAAGGCCTGATTTAATAATCAAACCGTGAATTGAGGTATCTATTGCCAATACCCTTCAGCGAGCTTACTATCGGCTTTCCCGATCCGACTCTACAAACCACAGGACAGATGAAGCTATTGGCGTAGCTGTGCGACTCTCGTAGAAGATTGTAACGTTCGCCTGCTATTTGTCTATCAATTTTGCTACTCAAACATGAAAATAATGGGCCCCTCTGCCAAAATATCTGAAGATTTGTTTTTGCGCGAACAGTAAACAAGACACTCTCAACAACGGGTTTGGTTCCCGGAGGGCATGGTATTCGGTATAAAGTAAGACTTTGATAATATGACCAATCGATAACGATTTCCGACAGCTTGAATTATATCCTTAAATTTCAGAACGTGAATTGAGGTGCCTATTGCCTATACTGTTCAGCGGAGTTACTCCTGGAATACCTAGCTTGACTCTTGGAATCTCTGGATAGATGAAGCTATTCTCTTAGCCGTTCCTCCCTCTCAGAATGTGGCAACGTTTTCGATTAATACCTTTCTCTGAACACAAAGTGATACTCTCTATACAGCCGGTTAGATTTCGGAGGGTAAGGTCTTCGGTAGAACGTTTGACTTTATGCCAATTGGTATCGCACTCAAGCAGTACTTGGCCCTACTGCAATAACCATACCGTGAACAAAGGTATCCTTTACCAATAGTGTACAGCGATTTGACTCCCGGCTTACCTGGTTTGCCTTTCGGAATCAAAGGGTATGTGCAACTTCTGACTTAAATATGCGATATTCAAGGAAGGTGATATCGTTATCAAACGGTTTGACACTTGAACTTCTAATTCATACAAGAGTTTATGATGCCCGTCACTAAAGTGTATACTCATTTGCTTCCCTGATCAGGATATTATACCCGCGATACTGCGCCTCATGTTCTCGGAAGCTAAGGTATGCGATGAAGAGTATGACTTTATACCAATTAGTATCCATCTCAGATGAATCGACACACTAATTTAGTATACAAACAGTGATCTAGGTTGTCTATTGCCAAATAGTGTTCAGCGGATTAGCCCTCGGAATACCTGGTTTGACTTTCGCCATCTCATATGTCTCATATCTCATAGGTGTAGCTATTGTCATAGACCTTCAATCCTCAAAGAAGGTGGTCACGTTCTCGAACGGATTGACAATCGATCTTCCAGTTCATATACGAAACTAAGACACCCGTCTGCTAAAATGTCTACCAATTTGTTGCTCTGATCACGAAGTAATACGCTCAAAATAGCTGGTTAGCTTCTCGGAAGGAATGGCCTACGGTAACAAGTTAGTCTAGTATACGAATGGGTAAATTTCTACAACGGCGTAACGCCTTGCTTTATTATTCGAACAGTAAATGATCGAGCAACACTACTGTATGGTCACCGTTAATTTCTTATGACATGATTTTGAACCGCATCTCATTTTTATATTTATATACAAATACTGCAATTTACTGTTATGGTGATTACAATTTTTTTTCGAAATTGTCAATTGTTAGGTAAAAAATTGTTTTTCTGAATGCTAGTGTGTTTGGAAATAGTTCAGTGCACGTTCATGACATAATTTTGTTAAACTTATTGTTATTTCATACGATTATCTGTATACCGATCTACGCTGTCTGAGCGACACGTCCGGCGTGGTCTTGTAATAGCGTACGACAGAACGGAGCGCGACTACTGGATGGTCCTCGATAATGCTTTTAACCATGATATTGTACAGTACGAATTTTTCCCCAGTTTTTCACGCATTTGTACATACTGTATGTTACTGCTATGATGTTTTCACTTCTAAATGATACAATCTCTGAGATAACAAATTGGAGGGTTTGAATAAAATCGGAAATATTATAACAGTAGATCACAGAATGTAGAAATAAGTAGAGAATATCGAAGGAATACATTCGGCACAACATCAAGGTTAGAGAAATTAACGATCATAGTAATGTAGTGTCGGTCCGAAACACCGAACGCAACCGCAAGACCATAACAGGCGTGTCGCTCCGGAAGCGTATGTACGTATAAAGGCCATTATGAAAAATAAAAATGAGTTTCACCATAATATTGGCATAAACGTACACTCAACTAATTCCGAAGGCACTTTCACTGATAAATACAATTTTTTATACCAAAATTTGATAATTCTGACAAAAATTGGAGATATCA
Organism: Lasioglossum baleicum; assembly: GCF_051020765.1. Taxonomy (NCBI): domain Eukaryota; kingdom Metazoa; phylum Arthropoda; class Insecta; order Hymenoptera; family Halictidae; genus Lasioglossum; species Lasioglossum baleicum. The sequence goes on along the minus strand of NW_027469491.1, from coordinate 83,692 downwards.
TGACAGTAAATCACAGTTCGCAAACATAAACAGAATACAGAGAAATAATGCACACGGTACAATATCAAGGTCAATGAAATTTTCAGAGACCACACCGGCCTATCGCTCCGATATTCCGAACGCAACTGCAAAAGAACTCCACCCGTGTCTCTCCGGAAGCGTAGGTACGTACACGCACAGTAGTTTAAAATAACAACAAATACAGAAATCTGATGTCACAATCGTACACTCAGCTAATTCCGAAGACACTTTTCGTAAAATGTACAATGATTGATATTAAAAATTGGAAATTTTTTAAAAAATTCGTATGAATTAAAACAGTAAATTACAGTATATATAAATAAGTGGAAGAATGCGAAGGAATGCATACGGTACTATATCAAGGTTAAAAAAATTAAAGTTGGCCATACAACGGTTGTCGCTCCGACCTAGCGAATGCAACAACAAGACGAAACCAGTCCTGTCGCTCCGGCAGCGTCGGTACATATAGAGACAATCATATATAATAGCTTAGAATTTAACAACACATTGTCATAAGCGTACACTTATCCAATTCCAAAAGGACTTTTCATGTACGATACAATTTCTGAAATTAAAAATCTGAAATATCATAACAGTATATTACAGTTCGTGTTCAGATAAAGAAATTAGTCTCCATTTCAGTGACGGCACCTTAGCTTTATGTGTGCATTAGAAGTTCGAGTGTCAAACCGGTCGAGAACGTTGTCACCTTCTGTAAGGGACAAACGGCTATGTCAATAGCTTCAACTATCCTGTGTTTCCGATAGTCCAACCGGGTATTACTGGTGGTAATCTGCTGAGCAGCGTTGGAAATAGAGAAATTAATACACGGCATGAGTATTAAAGCAGACCGCCATACCGTTGTAGATCGTTACCTATTTATATAGAGACAAACTTTTCCCGATGGCCTTACCTTCCGAAATGCTAACCCGCTGTATCGACAGTATAACATCGTGTAATGTGGATAGAATTACAACAGATTTTAATTCCGTGCACCTTAACTTCATATGTGAATTAGAAGGTCGGGAGTCAATCCGCTTGCGAACTTTACCACTTCCTTTGATAATCGAACGTCTACGTGAGTTGCTTCACCTATCCTATTATTTCCGATCGTCAAATGAGGTATCGCAGGGGTAAAGCTGCTCTGCAATATTGGCATTAGACACCCTCCATCACGGTATAAATATTAAAGTACACAGTCAAACCGTCGCAGAACGATATACATTGGCATTGATTCATATTTCATACCGAAGGTCTTACCTTCCGCGATCCTCACCTTCTACATGAAGAGAATGGCCTCGTGTTCAGAGAATGAAGTTAGTATTCATTTCAATGACGGGCACCTTAACCGCAAGTTTGAATTACAAGATCGAGGGCCAAACGGCTAGAGAACGTTGCCATCTTCTCTGAGAGACGAACGTCTCTTACCTTCAGTGAAGTCAATACCTTCACCTATCCTGTCATACTGAGAGTCATACCAGGTATTTATGGAGTAAATCCACTGATCAGTGTTGGCAATAAATATCTCAATTCACGGCATGAATATGAAGGTTGACAACCAAACCGTCGGACAACATTACGAATTGGTATAATGTAATTCTTTTTATCGAATGTCTCACATTCCCAGGAACTAACACGCTGTAGAGAGTGTCTTACTTAGTGCTCACGGAAACAAATTAATACACAATTTAGCAGACGGAAACCATATTTTCATGTATGAATGACATTATCGTGAGTCATCTTTACGGGAGGAATGGCTAAGTCAGAAGCTTCACCTACCCCGTTATTTCGGTTATCAAACAAGGAATTCCGGAAGTCAATCCGATGAACTGTATTGGCAATAGAAACCTTATCTCGCGGTATGAACATTAGAGTACAGAGTTTAACCTCGGGGAACATTAGCAATTGGTATATGTTCAGCCTTTTTACGAGTTACCTTACATTCCGAAATCCTAACCCGCTGCACCGAGTGTGTTGCTTAGTGTTCTGGCGTACATATTAGTAGGCATTTTAGCAGACGGAAGCCCTATATTCATGGATGGATAGAAACGTCGACTGCCACACCTTCCGAGAACGCACACCACATTCCTTGAGACTCGAACAGCAGGGTCAATAGCTTTACCTATCCTGTGACTCCGATAGAAAAGGGAGTAGATATATATTCTGGGAGTAGATCCGCTTATACACCCTATTGTACGGTATGAATGTTAAAGTATAGATTCAAACTGTTGTAGGACGTTTGGTATTGGTACAGAGTCAAACACGTCACAAAAGGCTTTACGTTCGGGAAGGTGTCCCGCTGTATCGAGACTAAAACTTCTTGTTCGGAGGAGCAAATTAGTATGCATTTTAGTCACGGAGACCTAAATTCCATATATGAATTATAAGGGAAGGTGTTCAAATGACTCAAAAACGTGATCACCCTTTTCGAGAGTCGAACTCCTGAATCACAGGCTACATCTATCCTGTGAATCCGAAAGTCAAACCGGGTATTATGGAAGCAAATCCGCTGAACAGTTTTGTCACTGGATACCTTAATTCACGATTTGAATATTAAGATAGGGCATCAAACCATCTGAGAACATTATCAATTTCTATATGGACATTCTTTATACCGAATATCTTACCTTCCGTGAACCAAACCCGCCTTATCGAAATTGTAACTTTGTATACTAGGAAGCAAATAAGCTTCCATTTCAGAGACGGTACGCTTAATTTCATACGTTAATTAGAAGATCGAGGGTAAAGCGGTTCGGGAACGATACCTACATTCCATGAGTGTCGAACGGCCAAGTTAATAGCTTCACTTATCCAGGGATTCCGATAGTCATACCATGAACTGCGGGGGTAAGTGCCCTGTACGCTATTGGCAATAGACACCTTAATGCATGGTATGAACATTAAAGCTGTCTATCGTGCCGCTATAGAACGCTGCCTACTGCTATGGAGTGAAACCATCGGTAAAACGTTTGACTCTACCCAAATTGGTAACGTTACCAATCGGTTTGACGCTATACCTTAATATTCAAACCGTGACCTATTGACTCGATTTCCAATACTGTTCATTCGATTTACGCTCGGAATACCTGGTTTGACACACGGAAACACAGGATATATGAAGCTAATAACTTAGTCATTCGGATCTCAAAGAAGGTGGTAACGTTCTCGAAAGCCTTGACACTTGGTGTTTATTCGTATACTCGAAAATGTGATGTTCGTTTGCTAGAATGTCTCTTAACAGTGGCAACTATGTCGAAAGGTTTTATTCGTGATTTTCCTATTCATATATGTAAATAAGGTGCACGTCATTAAAATGTCTACGAATACGTTTCTCTCATCACGATGTTATACACTCGATACAGCGGGTGAGGATCACAGGAGGCAAGGTACGCGGAAAGAGATAGACTTTATACAAATTGGTAATGTTCGCCGAGGGTTTGACTCTCCACATTTATATACATACCGCGGATTGATGTGTTTATTGCCAACACTGTTCAGCTAACATACTCTCGGAGTACCTGGGTTGACTCTACAGACCACAGGATATGTGATGCCATTGACTTAGCCGCTCCATTCTCATAGGAGGTGGTACCGTTCTCGATCGATTTGACACTCTATCTTCTAATTCATACACGAAATTATGATGCTCATCTTTAAAATGAATAATAATGTATTTCTCTGGGAACGAAGTTATACTCCATATACGGCGGCATGGGTTGACGGGAGATAAGGTTTCTGTAAAAAGTTTGACTTTATACCCATTACCAACGCTCACAAAAAATTTGACGCCCTACTTTAATATTCAATCGGTGAATTACGGTTTCAATGCCAATACAGCTCAGCGGATTTACTCCAACAATGCCAGGTTTGACACTCAGAATCTCAGGATATGTGCTGCTATTCACTTAGCCGTTCGTCTCTCACAGAAGGCGGTAACGATCTCAAGCGGTTCGATCCTCGATCTTCTAATTCATACACGAAGTTAAAGTGCCCGTGACTGAAATGAATACCAATTTCTATCTCTGAGCACGAAGCTATGATGTCGATATAGCTGGTTAGTATTTCGTAGGGTAAAGTCTTCGGCAAAGCGTTTGACTATATAGCAATTGGTAATGCTCTCAATCGGATTGACGCCCAACTTCAATGTTCAATCCGGAAGTAAATGTATGCATTGCCAATACTGTACAGCCGATTTAATCCCGGAGTACCTTGTTTCACACTCGGAATCACGGGATAGGTGAAACTAATCACTTAACTGCTTATCGTTCACAGAAGGTCGCAACGTTCCTGAGCGGCTTGAACCTCGATATTTTTATTTATAGTAAAATTGAGGAGTCCGTCACAAAAATGTTCACCAGTTTCTTCCTCTGAACAAGAATATATACTCTCGAAGCGGCGGGTTAGCTTCTCGGAAGGTAAGGCTATCTGCAACGTGTTTATCTCTATACCAGTTGGTAAGGTTCCACAATGGTTTGACGGTCTGCATTAAGATTCAAGCCGTGGAATGAGACTTCTATTGCCAATACAGTTCAGCAGATGTAATCCAGGAATACCTGGTGTGACTCTCGGAAACACAGGATATGTGAAGCTATTCATTGAGCTGCTCGACTCTCACAGAAGGTGGTGACTTTCTTGAACGGTTTGATACTCGATCTTCTAATTCATGCATGAAGTTAAAGTTCCCGTCACTGAAATGAAGACTAGTTTCTATCTCTGAACACGAAGATATATTCTCGAAGCGGCCCGTTTGTCTCTCCGAAGGTAAGGCCATCCGTAAAGTGTTTGGCTTTATACCAATTGGCAATGCTGTAAAACGCCGCTCTAATTTAAAATTGAGACCGTTAATTAAGGCGTCTATTGCCAATACGGCCCAGCGAATTCACTCCTAAAATACCAGGCTTGACTCTCGGAATCAGAAGGGTAGGTGAAGCTGTTGACGCAGCAATTCAATTCTTCTAGAAAGTGTTGACGATTTCGAACGGTTTGACACTCGATCTTCTAATGCATACACAGAATTGAGGTACTAGTAACTAAAATGAATACTGCTATCGTTCTGCGAAAACGAAGTTATGCTCTCGAAACATGGGGTTAGATTCACGAACGGTAAGCCTTCGGTAAAAGGTTTGACCATATATAAATAAGATAAGTTCTACATCGGTTTATCTGTATACCTCAATATCTATAGCCTGAAATAGGGTGTCTAATGCCAATGATGTACGGCTGATTTACTCTAGGAATACATTGGCGCTAGGAATCACAGTTTGGGTAAAGCTATTGACTCAGCCGTTCGACCTCTGAAGAAGGTTATAACGTTCTCGAACGGTTTGACCCGCGATCCTTTAATTCATGCAAGGAATTAAGGTGCTTGTCACTAAAATGTATACTAATTTGTATCTCTGGGTACGAGTTAATGATCTACATACATCGGGTTAATATCTCGGAGGATATGGTCATCGGTAAATCGTTTCACTTAACAGCAATTGGTAACGTTCTCAAACGGGTTGACGCTTTACGCTTATATACAAACTGTGAATTAAGATATATATTGCCAATACTATTCAGCGGATTTACTCCCGCAATTTATAGTTTGTATTTCGGCATCACAGTATGGGTGAAGGTATTGACTTTGTCTATCGACTACCAAAAAAGGTGGTATCGATCGCTAACGGATTGACACTCCACCTTCTTCACAGTATATGACATTGCGATGCCTGTCACTAAACTTTACGAAAATTTGTTTCTCTGTACACGAACATATGCTCTAGATACAGCGGGTTAATTTATCGGATGGTAAGGTCTTCGGTAAAGTTTGTATACCATCTGGTAACGTTCTCAAACGGTTTCACGCCCCACTATAATATTAAATCCGTCAATTAAGGAGTCCAGGGCCAAATCCGTTCCGCGGATTTACTGACGGAGCACCTGGTTTGACACTCTGAATCCTGGGATAAGTGAAGAAAATGGCATAAACATTCGATTCACTAGGAAGGTGGTAACGCTTTGCAATGGTTTGATACTCGATTTTCATATTCATTCACGAAGATAATGTGCGCGTGACTGAAATGAATACGAACTTCTTTCTCTGAGGACGAAGTTATATTTTCGATGACACGGATGACGTTCGCGGATGGTGGCGCCTTCGATAAAACGTTTGACTTTAATACATTTGGTAACGTTATCAAACTGTGTGACGCTCTATTTCAATATTCAAACTGTGATCTCAGGTGTCTATTTCTAATACTGTTCAGACGATTTACGCCGGAACACCTATTTGTCTCTCGGAATCACGGGACAGGTATTGCGATTCAATTAGCCGTTCGTCCCTCACTGAAGGTGGCAATGTTCTACAGCGGTTTTACGCTCGATCTTCTAATTCTTGCCTGGAGTTAAGGCGCTCGCCAATAAAACATATACTGATGTGTTTCTCGAAACTCAAAGTTGTTCTCTCCGTACGGCGGGATAGCTTCACGGACGGTCCGGCTTTTGGTAAAAAGTCTGACACTATAGCATCTGGTATCGATCTCAAGCGAGGTGACGCTGTATTTTAATATTCCAACCGTGGAGTATGGTGTCTATTTCCAATGCCAATCAGACGGATATAATCCCGGAATAACTGGTTTTGCTCTCGGGATCATGGGATTAGTGACGCTACTGACTCATACGATCGTCTCTCGCAGATGGTGGTAGCGCTCTCGAACGGATTGCGGTCGATCTTCTAATTCATATAGGAAGTTAAGTGGTCGTCACTGAAATAGAGACAAACTTCTTTTCCTGAACACGAAGTTATACTCTTGATAGAGCCAGTTTGTATATCAGGGTATAAGGTTTTCGGTAAAAAGTTAGACTTTATAGCAGTTGGTGACGTTCACAAACGGTTTGTCCCCCAATTTTAATATTCAAACCGTGAATTAAGGTGTGTATTGCCATTTCCGACCCGGCGGATATACTAGCAGATTACTTGGTTTCACTCTCGGAATCACTGGGTAGGAGAAGCTATTTACTTAGCCGATCCCCTCACACAGAAGGTGCTAACTGTCTCGAAAGGTATCACCTTCGATCTTCTAATTCATGCATGAAATTCAGGTGCTCACACTAAATTGCATACTAGTCCTTACCTCAGAGCGCCGTGTTATTCTTTCGATACAGCGAGTTAGTTTTTCGGAGCGAAAGGTATTCTGTAAGCAGTTTGAACCTATACCCATTGGTAATGCTCTATTGCGGCTTGACAGGCTTCTTCAATACTCAAACCGTTAATGCAGGTCACTATTACCAATGGTGGTCAGCGGAACTACTCCCTGAATACCTGTTATGATTCTCGGAATCGCAGGTTAGGTGAAGCTATTGACGTAGCCGTTCGTCTCTCACAGAAGGTGGTAACCTTCTCGAACAATTTGAACCTCGATCTTCTAATTCAAATTGAACTTAAGGTCCTCGTCACTGAAATGTTTCTTATGCGTTTCCCTGAATACGTAGCTATACTCTCGGCACGGCGGGTTAGCTTCTCATACGGTATGGCACTCGGTAAAACGTTTGACTTTATAGCAATTTGTACCGTTCTCACACGGATTAACGCTTAATTTTATTATTCAAACCGTGAATTAAGGTGTCTATTGACCATACTGTTCAGCGGATTTACTCCCGGAATACCTGACATGACTCTCGGAATCACAGAATAGGTGAAGCTGTTGACTGAGTCGTTCAATTCTCAAATAGGGTGGTAACGTTCCCAAAAGGTTTGACACTAGTTCTTCTAATTTGTACATGAAGATATGGTGCCCATCACTGGAATGAATACTAAATGTTTTTCAGTGATCACGAACTTATACTTTCAAAGAAGCAGGTGTGGTTCGCGGAAGTTATGGCCTCGGTAAAGTGTTTGACTTTATATCAATTAGCAAGGCTCTCAAACGGTATGACGCTCTATTATACTATCCGAGCCGTCAATTACGGAGTCTATTGGCAATAATGTTGAGCGGATATACTCCATCTACATCTGATCTGACTCTCCGAATCACTGCATATTCAAAATTATTGACTGAGCATTTTTACTCCCGATGATGTTGGTATCGACCTCGCACTGTACGACCCACGATCATCCTATTAGTACATGAAAATATGCTGTCCGCCTTCCAAAATGTGTATTATTTAGTTCCGGTGAACAATACGCAAGGCAATCGCTACATTGGGATGGGCCACGAAGGAAAAGCCTTCGGAGAAGTTTGACTCTATGCCAATTCGTAATGTTCTATAACGGCCAGATTCTGCACTTTACCATTTAAACCTGGAGGCAGGTTGTGTAACGTCAATACTGTACAGCACATTTATTCCCGGAATACCTCACTAGACTCTCTGATTCACAGAATGTATTAAGCTATTGACTTAGCCGTTTGAATCTCACAGAAGGCGGTAACGTTTTCGAAAGGTTCGTCCATCGATCTTCTAATTCATACATGAAAAAGATGTTGTTCGTCTGCTAAAATGTCTCCTAATTTGCTTCCGTGAGCACTAAGCGTGACATTCGCTACAGTGGTATCGGTTCTAGGAAGGAAAAGTTTCTGGTAAGGAATAGGAAGTAATAATAACTGGTAACGTTCTCCAGAGGTTTGACGCTGCAAACTAATATTTATATAGTGGGATCAGGTGTTTATTGCCATTCCCCATCAGCGAGTTTACTCCTGGAATTCCTGATTTTCCTATCGGAGCCACAGGATAGCTGCAGCTATTGACTCAGTTGTGCGACCTTCAAATAAGGTGGTAACCTTCTGGAACGGATTGACATCCGATCGTCTAATTCATACATGAAATTAATCTGCTCGTCAGTATAGTGTATACCAATGTCTTTCACTGAACACGAAGTTATACTCTCGATACAGCGGGATGGTTCGCCGAAAGTAATGTGTCCGGTCAGAAGTTTGTCGTCATACCAATTGGTAAGGTTCTCCTACAGATTGAGGCTCTACTTCAATATTGATACCGCGAATGAAGATGTCTATTGCCATAACACTTCAGCGGATTTACACCCGGTGTACCTGGTTTTACTATCCGTATCACTGGATAGGTGAAGCCATTGACTTATCCGCTCGTCACTCACAGAAAGAGGTAACGTTTTCGAACGGTTTCACCATCGACCTTCTAACTAATGCATGAAATTATGGTGCTCGCCACTAAAATGTGTACTAGTTCGTGCCTCGGATCTCGGTGTTATACTGCCGATACAGCGGGATAGTTTTTCGGATGGTAAAGCAATCTGTATGAAGTTTGACCCTACACATAAAGGGAATGTTCTACAACGTCTTTTCGCTCGACTTTACTATTCAATCCATTAATTATACTGTCTAATGCCAATACTGTACATCAGACTTACGACCGAAATACCGCAATTGACGGTCGGAATCATAAGATAGGTGCAGCTATTGACTTAGCCGTATGATACTCAAAGAAGGTGGAAATGTTCTGGGACGGTTTTAACCCTCGATCTTCTATTTCATGCATGAAATGAAGGCGTTCGTCACCAAGACGCATACTATATTGCTTCTCTGAGCACGAAGTTATGCTCTCGATACAGCGGGATGGCTTTTCGGAAGATTAGGTATTCAGTACAAATTTCGACTCTATACCAGTAGGTAACGTTCTACAACGGTTTGACTCTCTACTTTAGAATTTAAATTGTGAATTAAGGTGTCCATTGCTAATACTATTCTGCAGATAGACTCGCGGAATTTTTGGACTGTCTCTCGGAATAACAGGGTAAGTGAAGCTAATGACTTAGCAGTACGACTCTAAAGAAAGATGCAAACGATGTCGAAGAGTTTGACTCCCAATTTTGTTATTCCAAGATGAAACTGAGGTGTCTGTCAGCTAAAATGTCTACTAATTTGCTTCAGCGAACACAAAGCTAGGCACTCGCTGCAGCGAGTTAGTTTCTCCGAAGGTAAGGTGTTGTGTAAAAAGTATTACTTTATTTTAGTTGACAATATTCTCCGGCGGTTTGACACTGAGCCTAAATAATTATACCATGAATTATGGTGTGTGCGGCCAATACTCTTCAGAGGATGTACTCTTGAATTACCTGGTTGGACTCTCAGAATTACAGGGTAGGTGGAGCTATTGTCTTATCCGTTCGACAATCAAAGCGGGTGGTAACGTTCCCGATCGATTTGACCAACGATCTTCTAATTCATACATGAACCTCAGGTGCCCGTCACTGCACTAATTAATAATTTATTTCCCTTTTCACGATTTTATACTATCCTTAGATTCGGAGAGTTATGTCAGGTATTTCGTGTGTAAATGCACTGAACAGTATTGGCAACAAACACCTTCAACCACGGTTTCAATACTAAAATAGAGCGTCACGACGTTTGAGACGATTACCAGTTGCCATCATTTCATTCGATTTACAGGAGAACTATCCTCCCACGATCCCCACGGGCTTCAGCGAGTGTGTATGTTCGTGTTTGGAAAACGAAATTAGTATTCATTTCAGTATCGGGCAACTGAACGTCATGTATTGGTTAGAAGATCGAGGATCCAACCGTTCGAGAACGTTACCACCTTCTGTGGGAGTCTACCGGCTATGTCAATAGCTACACCTAACCTGTGATTGCGATGATCAAACCACGTATTCCTGCAGTAAATTCGCTGAAAAGTATTTTGTATTTGTAGTTTTCAGTCAAACCCTTGAAGATCGTTACATACTCGCATAGCGTCAAACCTGTTATCGAAAGCATTTCCATCCGAGAAGCTATCTCTCCGTATCGAGAGTAATACATCGTTTCGAGAGAAACACATATATATACATATTAGTGATGGGCACCATAGTTCCATGTATGAATTACTAAATCAAAATAGAGTCCGTTCCAGAAAGTTACCACCTTCTTTGAGTGTCGACCGGCTAAGTCAAATGCTTAATACATTCTGTGAATCAGAGAGTCTAACGAGATGTTCTGGGTGTAAATGCACTCTGCAGTATTGGCAGTAGACGACATAATTCGCGGACTGGAAAATAAAATGGAGCAATATACCGTATGAGAACGTTATTATTGCTATAAAGTCAAACATTATACCGAATGCCTTACCGTCCGAGAACCTACCCCTCCGTTTCGAGAGTATAGCTACGTGTTTACAGAAACACAGTAGTATACAATTTAGTGGTGGCACGTGAAATTCATGTATGAATAAGACTTTCGTGGGACAAAGCGTCCGATAACGTTACTACCTTTTGTGAGAGATGAACAGCTAACTCAATAGCATCACCCATCCTGCGATTCCTAGAGTCAAACCAGGTATTCCGGGAGTAAACCCGCTGAACAGTATTGGCGATAGAAACATTAACTCACAGCATTAATATTAATGTAGAGAGTCAAACCGCCGGTCAATATTACAGGTAGGTATAAAGTCATTCTATTTACAGATTACCTTACCTTCCGAGAATATAATAGGCAGCAAAGAGTGTGTTGCTACGTGTTTAGAGAAACAAATTATTATTCATATTATTGTCGGGACCATTAATTTCATGCATGTATGAGAGGATCGCGAGGCAAACCGTTCCAGAACGTTACCACCTTCTTAGAGAATCGTACAGCTATGTCAACAGCTTCACCTATCCTGTATTATCGAGAGTCAAATCAGGTAAGCTGGGAGAAAGAACGCTGATGTTTATTGGCAACTGACACCTTATTTCAAGGTCTGAATATTACAGTAGATCGCCAAACCGTTTGAGACCGTTAACAGTTGGTTGCTTGGTACCACCTTCTTTAAGAGTCGAAATGCTTAGCTAACTGCATCACCTATCATGATATTTCGATAGCCAAACCACGTAGTCGGCGTTCAATCGCGGCGTACAGTATTGGCATTAGACACTCAATTTCATGGTATAAATATTGAAGTGCAGTGTCAAACCTTTATAGAACGTTCCCTATTGCTATATCGCCGCACATTTTTCGGAAGGCCTCAGTACCAGAGAAGCAAACCCGCTCTTTCGAGATTATACCTTCGTGTTCAGCGAAGCAAACTAGTATACATTTCAGTGACGGGCGCATTAATTTCATGTATGGATTATAAGGTCGAAGGTCACGCCGTCGGTGGACGATATCATCTTATGTGGGAGACGAACGCCTATGTCAGTACCTTCACATACTCGGAGCATCAGAGAGTCATAACCGGTACGCCTGTAGTAAATCCGCTGTTATTGCCAATAGACACCCTAATTCACGGTATAAACACTAAAGTATTGTGTCAAACCGCCGAACAGCAATACCAATTTAAATAAAGTGATTCCTCTTTCCGAATACGTAATCATCCGAAAAGCTAACCCGCTGTATCGAGAGAGATTCTTTGTTTCCAGGGAAGCAAATTATTTCACATGTTAGTGATGGGCACCTAAATACTATGTATGAACAGGAAGATCGAGGATTGAACTGTTCGAGGTCGTTTCCACCCTCTATGTTGGTCGAAAGGCTAAGTCATTAACTTCACATAACCCGTGATTCCGAGGGCCCAGCCAGGTATGCCAGAAGTAAACGGGCTGAACAGCATTGGCAAAGGACACCTTAATTCGCGGTATAAATAAGAAGGTCGAGAGGCAAACCGTGGAAGATAAATAAGAATCCACATAATGTCATTCCTTTTACCGAATACCTTACCTTCCGAAAACTTAACCGGCTGGAGCGTGCGTCTTGCTTAATGTTCAGGGAATCCAGTTAGTGGACATGTTAGCAGACGAGCACCACATTGTCATGTATAAATATCAGAATCGAGAGTCAAATCGTTAGAGGAAGGTACCACCTTCTTTTGGAGTCGTAACTAAGACTATAGCTTCCCCAATCCTATGATTCCGAGAGTGACACCAGGTATTCCGGGAGTAAATCCGCTGCACAGTATACCACTTGATTCCCTATTTCGCAGCGTGAATAACAGTACTGAGAGTCATGCTGTGGAAGAACTCATTAGAGAAGGCCTTAGCTTGCGCGAAGCTAACGCGCTGTATCGCGGGTACGTCCTCCTGTTCAGGGAAGCAAATTAATATACTTTTTTAGGGTCGGGCACCTTAATTTCATGTATGAAATAGAAGATCGAGTGTCAAAATTTTAAAGAACAATACCACCATCTTTGGGAATGGAATGGCTAGGTGCATAGCTTCACGTATCTTGTCACACGGAGAATCAAACCGTGTACTCCGGGAGTAAATCGGCTGAAGAGCATTGTCATTGGTCACCATATTTCCAGGTGTAAATATTAAAACTCAGAGCCATCCTGTTTGAGAACGTTACCAATAGGAGTAAAGTCAAATGGTTTACTGTATCCCTTACCCTCCGAAGCCTATCGCATTATATCCAGAGTATAACTTGGTGTTCAGAAGAGGAAATTTGTATACATTTTATTGACCGGCACCTTATTCACATATATGAATAAGAAGATGGATGTTTCAAACCGTTCGAGAACGTTACCACCATCCTGCACAGACAAACGGCCAAGTCAATAGCTTCACCTATGCGAAAATACCATGAGCTATTAGAGGTATTCCGGGAGTAAATACGCTGAACGGTTTTGAAATAGACACTTTAATTTGCGGTATAAATATTAACGTAGATCGGCAATCCGCCGGAGAACATTACCAGTTCATATAGAATCATTCTTTTTACCAAATACATTTCCTTCCTTGAACCTAACCCGCTGCAACCAGCGTCTTACTTGTTGTTCACGGAAACAAATCAGTAGACATTATAGTAGAAGCACACCTTATATTCATGAATGAACGGAATTATCGAGAGGCAAATCTTTCGAGAACGATCCCATCGGACTTTAGAGCTGAAAGCCCGAGTCAACAGCTTCACCTATCCTCTGATTCCGAGAGTCATGTCTCGTATTCCAGGAGCCAGTCCGCTGAATAGTTTTGGCAATAGACATCTTTGTTCACGGTTTCAATATTAAGGAAGAATGAGAAAGCGTTTTAGAGCGTTGCCAATTGGAATACAGTCAAACAGATTTCCGATAGTCTATGCTTCGGAGAAGCAAACCCTCCCTTTCGACAATATTATTTCGTGTTCAGAGAAAGAAATTAGTGTTCATCACAGTGACGGGCATCTTAACTTGATGTTTGAATTAGAAGCTCGGTGGTGAAACCTTTCGAGAACATTACCACCCCCTTTTAGATCGGAGCAGATAAGTCAATAGCTTCACCTATCTTGTGATTCCGAAAGTCATACCAGGTATTACGGGAGAAAGTCCGCCGAAGAGTTTTGGCAATAGACACCATAATTCGCGGCATGAATATTACATTAGAACGCCAAAACGTTTGAGAGCGATGCCAATTGGTATAAGGTCAAACGGTATACCGAATGCCATACCGTCCGAAATCCCCACCGGCTTCATCGGGAGTATTGGTTCCTGTTCACAGAAGAAAATTTTTATTCATTTCGGTGACGGGCACCCTAACTTCATGTACAAATTAGATGATCGATAGCCAAACTCCTAGAGAACGTTACCACTTTCTGTGCGGGACGAACGTATAAGTCAGTAGCCTGACGTATCCAGTGATTCGCTGAGACAAACCCGGGATAGCTGGAGTAAATCCGCTGAACAGTATTGCCAATCGACACCTTAATTTACAGTATGAATAATAAAGTAAAGCGTCCAACCGTTTCTGAGCATTTTCAGTTGGTATAAAGTCAAACATTTTACCGATGGCCATACCTTCGGCGAACATTAGCGCCATAATCGAGAGTATAAGCTCGTGTTCAGAGAAATAAATGTGTAATCATTTCAGAGACGGCTTAATTTCATGCATGAGTAAGAAAATCGAGTGTCAAACCATTCGATACCGTTACCACATTTTATGAGTCTCGGGCGGATAAGTCTATTGCTTCACCTATCCAGTGATGTCGAGAATGGTAACACGTAATCCGTCGGTATGTCGGCTGAAGTTTATTGGCAATTGACACCACAATTCCCGGTATGAATACTAATGTAGAGTGTCAAAACGTCGGAGAACATTACTAATCAGCATCATGCCATTCCTTCGACCGAATACCATACCTTCCGAGAACCTACACCGCTGTAGCCAATGTCCTGCTTAATGTGCACGGAAACAAATTGATAGACATTTTTGCGGACAGACACCACATGTTTGTGTATAAATACCAGCACAGAGAGTCAAAGCGTTCGAGAACGTTACCACCTTCTGTGAGAGACGAACGGCTAAGTCAATAGCTTCACGCATCCATTGATTCCAAGATTCAAACCTGGTATTTCAGGAGTAAGTCCGCAGATGAGTATTGGCAATGGACCTTTTTCACTCTGTGAATATTAAAGTAGAGCGTGAAGTCGTTTGAGAACCATACCAGTTGGTATAGGGTCAAACGTTTTACCGAAGACCTTACCCTCCACAAACCTAATCCGTCTTCTCGACAGTATAAATTCGTCATAAGAGGCACAAATTAGTATACATGTTAGTAACCGGCCCCTAAATTTCCTGTATGAATTAGATCTGCTCTCTAACCATTCGAGAACGTTTCCACCTTGTTTGAGAGTCCAACGGCTGAGTTAATAGCTTCAGGTGTCCTGTGATTCCGTAGAGCCAAGGCAGGTATTCCAGGAGTAAATCGTCTGAACAGCGTTGGCAATAAACGTGCTTAATCAAACGGTATGAATATTATGGTAGACAGTCAAGCGACGGTGAACATTCCCTTCATGATTGAATCAGTATATCGAGGTTCAAACGGATCGAGAACGTTGCAAACTTCTGTGAGAGAAGAACAGCTAATTTAACAGCTTCACTTATCCTGCCAATCCAAGAGTCAGACCAGGTATCCCTGAAGTAAATCCGCTGTACAGCATTGGCAATTGGTACCTTAATTCGCGGAGTGAATATTAAAATAGAGTGTCACACCGTGTGAGAATGTTACTAATTGCTACAAAGTCAAAACTTTCACCGAATGCCTTACAAACCACCGTATCGCGAGTATAGCTACGTGTTTAGTGAAACACATTAGTATTCAATTTAGTGACGGCATTTTAACTTCATGTAGGAATCAGAAGATCGAACGTCAAGTCTCTAGAGAACGTTGCCACCTTCCGTGAAAGACGAACGGCTATGTCAGCATCTTCACATACCCTGTGGTTCCGGAAGTCCATACAGATAATGCGGGAGTGAAAATGCTGTTCAGTATTGACAAATGACACCTTCAGTCACGACTTGAATCGTAAAAAACTGCGTCAAGCCGTTTGATAACGCTACTAATTGGTTAAAAATCCAAATGTTTTACCGAATATCTTACCTTGCGCGATCCTCACCCGCGACATCGAGAGTGTAACTTCCTGTTCAGAGAATGAAATTTGTAATCATTTTAGTGGCGTGCGCCTTAATTTCATCTATGGATTAGAAGATCCTGTGTCAAACCGTTCGTGGACGGTACCACCATATGTGAGAGACGAATGGCTTTGTCAGTACTTTCACATATCCGGAGCACCCGAGAGTCATAGCAGATATGCCTGGAGTAAATCCGCTGAACGTTATTGGCAAGAGACACCTCAATTCACGATATAAACACCAAAGTATTGTGTCCAGCTGTCGGACAGCTATAGCAATTTAGATAAAGTCATTCCTCTTACCGAATACCTAATTATCCGCGAAGCTCAGCCGCTGCATCGAGAGGGTAACTTCGTTATCAGACAAGCAAATTAGTATGCATTTTAGTGATGAGCGGCATAATTTCATGTATGAATTAGAAGATCGAGGGTCAAACAGCTTTAGAACGATGACACCTTCTTTGAGAGACGAACGGCTAGATCAGTAGCATCACATATTCTGTGATTCCGAGGTATAAACCAGGTATACCTGGAGTAAATCCGCAGTAGAGTATTGGCAATAGACACCTTGATTTACGGTATTAATAGTAATATAGTGATTCGAACTATCGTAGAAAGGTACCTACTGCTATAAGGTCAAACCTTCAACCGGATACCTTACTCTCCGAGAATATAACTTGCTCCAGCATGTGTCTTGCTCAGTGTTCATGGAAACAAATTAGTGGACCCTGTAGAAGGCGGACACTTTAATTGGATGCATCAATAGGAAGGTGCAGGGTCAAATCGTCCGAGAATGATACCACCTCCTTTGAGAATTGCATGTCTACGGCACTAGCTTCACCTTTCCTGTGATATTGCGAGATATACCACGCATTCTTGGAGTAAATCCGCTGAAAAATATTGGCAGTAGTCACCATAACTCCTTGTTTGAATGTTAAAGCCGAGCGCCAAAAAGTCTATGAACGATACCAATTAGTATAAAATCAAACGTTTTATTGAAGTCCATAACCTCTTGAAGCCTATCCTGCTATATCAAAAGTATTACGTAGTGCTTAGAGAATCAAATTAGTCTACATTTTAGTGGCAGGCGCCTTAATTTGATGTATGAATAAGAAGATCGATAGTTACACCGTTCGACAACGTTGCCACCTTCATTGAGAGACGAATAGCTTAGGCAATAGATTCGGAGAATATAACCTGCCGTATCGAGAGTACAACTTCGCGATTAGAGATACAAATTAGTAGGCATTTTACTGACGAGCACCTTAATTTCGTACATGACATTGAAGATCGAGTTTCAAGCCGATCGAGAACTTTACCACCTTCTGTGAAAAACAAACGGGTATGTCAATAGCTTCACCTATCCTGTGGATCGGAGTGTGAGCCCGGGAAAACGGAGGGTAAGTTCGCTGAGTATCATTGGCATTAGCCACCTCAATTCACGGTTTCAAAATTAAAGCAGGCCGTCAAGAAGTTCTAGAACATTACATATATGTGTATGTTCGAACTCCTGCCAGAATGACTAGCAATATTGAAAACTAACCAGCTGTATCGGGAGTAAAGTGCCGTGTTCAGAGGTACGAAATAGTATACATTTTAGTGACGAGCACAGTAATTTCATGCATGAATTAAAAGATCGATGGGCAAACGGTTCGAGAACGATACCACCATCTTTTAGATTCAAACGGCTAAGTCAATAGCATTATATATTCTGTGACTCTGATAGTCAAGCGAGATTATCCGAGATTAAATGTGCAGTACAGTATTGGCAATAGATACCTTAGTCGGCGGATTGAATATTAAAATAGAGCGTCTCACGGTGTCAAACATTTTCCCGAATGCATTACCGCCCGTGAAGCTATCGCCAATAGCTTCACCTATCCTGTGACTCCTAGAGACAAACCAGGTATTCCGCGACTACACCCGCAGCACAGTATTGGAATTAGACACGCTATATCACGTTATTAAGATTAATGAACAGTATCAGACCGTTCTAGATCTTTACCTATTGCTATACAGTCAACCTTTTTACCGAAGGCCTTACCTTCCGAGAGCCAATCCCGTTGTATCTAGAGTATTACTTCGCGTTCAAGGAAGCAAATTAGTATATATTTTAGAGATGTCACCCTTAATTTCATGTGCGAATTAGATGGTCGAGTGTCAAACCGATCGAGAATATTACCAACATCCTTTGGAGTAGAACGGCTATGTCATTAGCATCACCTACCATGTGATACCGAGAGTCAAGTCAGGTAATCCCGGAGAAAATTCGCTGAGCAGTCTTTGCATTAGACACGATAATTCGCGTAAAAAATATTCAAAGGGAGATTCAGGCCGTTGTTGAACTTGTCTGGATCCAGAGTATAACTTCCTGTTCACGAAAGCGAATTAGTATACGAATTAGTGACGATCACATTAATTTCATGTATAAAACAGAAGATGGAGTGTGAGAACGTTACCACCATCTTTGATGGTCGAACGGCTGTCACTAGCATCACACATCCTATGATTCCGAGTGTCAATCCAGGTGTTCCGGGAGTCCATGTGCTGTACCGTACTGGCAATAAACACCTTAATTCTCGGTATGAAAAATTACGTACAGATTGACACCATTGTAGAACGTTAAATATTAGCATGCAGTACAAATATTTATCGAAGGCCTTACCTTCCGAGAACCTATCCCGCTACTTCGAGAGTGTATCATCGCGATCAGAGAAACAAATTAGTACACACTTTAGTGTCTGGCACCGGAATATCACTTATGAAATAGATGATCGAGGGTCAAAGACCTTGAGAACGTTACCACCTTCCTTGTCGGCCTATCGGCAAAGTCAATAGCTTCTCCTATCATGTTACGAGAGCCACTCTTGGCATTCCAGCAGTAAATCCCCTGCACAGTATTGACAATAGAATCTTTATTCCACGATACGTGTATTAAAGTAAAGAGTCAAACTGTTTGAAACCGTTAAGCATTGGTATAAAGTCATTTCCTTCCCGGATTCCCTACCATTCGAGAACATGACCCGCTTGCATCGTGGGTACAACTTCGTGTCCAGAGAGCCAAATTAGTGGACATTTTAGCAGACGGACGCCTTAACTTCATGTAGGAACTAGAAGGACGATTGCCAAATAGTTCAAGATCGTTACCACCTTCTTTTAGAGTCGAACGTCTGAGTCAATAGCTTCACGCATCCGGTCGTTCTGAGAGTCAAACCAGGTTCGCTGGGAGTAAACAGACACCTTGTTTCACGGTATGAGTACTAAAGAAGAGAGTGAATCCGTTGGAAAAGAAAATGAATTGGTATAATGTCATACTTTTCACTGAATAGCTTACATTTCTAGAACGTGACCCGCAGTATCGAGTATCATGCTTAGTGCTAGCGGAAAGAAACTATTAGACCTTTTCGCAGACGCACAGCTTTTCTTAATGTATGAATAGAAAAATCGACAGTCAACCCGTTCGAGATCGTTACCACCTTCAATGAGAGTCGAACGGCTGATTCACTAGCTTCACCCATGCAGTCATTCCGACAGTGAAACCAGATAATCCGACGGTAAATCCGATGAAGAGTATTGGCAATATATTCCTTAATTTGCGGAGTCAATATTAAAATAATGCGCCACACCGTGTGAGAATGTTACTAATTTCCTTAAAGTCAAACGATTTACAGAATGCCTTACCATCCGAGAAGTTATCCTGCGGTATCGAAACTATAGCTACGTCTTGGGGGAAACACATTAGTACTCAATTTACTTACGTCGCCTTAAATTCATGTATCAATTGGAAGATCAAGGCTCAAACTGGTAGATAACGTTACCACCTTCTGTGAGAGTCGAATGGCTGTCATTAGCTTCATCTATCCTGTGATTCCAAGAGTCATACCATGTATTCCGGGAGAAAATACGCTGAACAGTTTTGGCAATAGGCCTCTCAATTCGCGACATGAATAATAAAGTGGAGAGTCAAACCGTGGAAGGTCGTTATGTACAGTTATAGTGTCAAACTTATAAACAATGGACTTAACTTCCGGGAAGCTATTGCGCTGAATGTAGAGTATAACTTCGTGTTCAGGGATGCAAAATATTGTACATTTTAGTGGCGAGTATCTTAATTTCATCGATGAATCAGAAGAGAAATTGTCAAACCGTTCAAGAATGTTACCACCTTCTTTGAGCGACGAACGGCTAAGTCGCTAGCTTCATCTGTCCTGTGATTCCATGAGTAAAACCAGGCATTCCGGGAGTAAATCGGCATTACAGTATCGGCATTAAAATCCAACTTCCGATCTAAATAGTAAAGTACGGAGTCACACACTTGTACAAATTTATCAATCGCTATATGGTTTCATTTTTCACCGAAGGCCGTACCGTCCGAGAAGCTAATCCGCTGTATCGAGAGTGTAACCTCGTTGTCAGTGAAGCAAAATATTATAAATTCTTATGACGGGAAACTTAATTTTATTTATGAAACAGAAGATCGAGGTACAAACGGTTCGTGAACGTGACCAACATCTTTGGTAGTCGCACAGCTAAGTCAATATATTCACCAATTCAGGGGTGCCGAGACTTATACCAGGCATTCTAGGAGTATATGCGCTGAACCGCATTGGGAATAGACATCTAAGTTCGCTGCATGTGCACTAGAGTAGGGAGTCAGACCGACGGAGAACATTACCAATTGTTCTAAAGTCATTCATTTTACAGAATACGTTACCTTCCGAGAACGTATACCTCTTTACCGGGAGTATAACTTCGTGTCCAGAGAAACAATGAAGTAAACGATCGAGCGTCAAATCGTTCCAGAGCTTCACCACGTTCGCTGAGAGTCGAACGGCTAACATAATTCTTTCTGCTGTCCTGTGGTACCTAAAGATAAACCAGGTACTCGGGGAGAAAACCTGCTGAACAGTATTGGCTATTAAGCCCTTAATTCACGATGTGAATATTGAAGTAGAGCGTCAGACTGTTTGAGACCGTTACCAATTTTTATAAGGTCAAACGTTTTACCGAAAACCTTACCCTCCGAACAACTATCCACCCGTACCGAGTGAATACCTTCGTGTTCACAGACAGAAATTAGTACTCACTTCAGTGACGGCCACCTTATGTTCATGAATAAGTATTGTGATCGAAGGTCAAACATTTCGGAACGATACCACACTCTTTGGTTTTCGAACAGACAAGCCAATAGCTTCATATACCCTGTGTTACCGAGAGTGAAACCACGTATTCCGCTATTAAATCCCCTGAAGAATATAGGCAATAGGCACAATATTAATGTTGAGAGCCAAACCATAGGAAAACATTACAAATTGGAATGAAGTAATTCTTCTAATGAATACATTTCCTACCTGGAATATAACCCGCTGCGCCGAGTGCTTTACATAGTGCTCACGGAATCAAATTAGTAGATATTTTAGAAGACGGACACTTTAATCTCATGCGTCCGTAGGAAAATCAAGTGTCAAACTGTCCGAGAAGGTTACCATCTTCTTCGGCAGTCAAACAGCTACGACAGTAGCATCACCTATCATGCGATTCCGACAGTCAAACCAGGTATCCTGGGAGTAAGTACGCTGAACAGTATTTGGAATATACACCTTAATTCACGGTTTCAATATTAAAGTGAAGCGTTAAACAATTTTAGAACGTTTCCTATTCGTATTGAGTCATACTTTTTACCGAAGTCCTTACCTTCTTAGAACCTAACGCACTGTATCGAGAGTATAACACCGTGTTCGGAGGAACATATTAGTAAACATTTTCGTGCCGCGCACCATAATTTCGGGCATGATTTAGATTGTCGAAGGCCAATCATTTCCAGAGCTCTAATACGTTCGCTGAGACTCAAATGCCGAAGTCAATAGCCTCTGGTATCCTGTGGTTTCGAAAGATAAAGCAGGTATTCGGGGAGTAAATCCGCTGAACAGGATTGGCAATGGGCAACTTAAATCGCGATATAAAATTAACGTAATTCGTCAATCACTTTCAGACCGTTACCAATTGGTATAGTGACAAACATTTTACCGAAGTCCTTACCTTCCGAGGACATGACCCAATGCATGGAGAGTGTAACTTCGAGCTCGGAGGAAGAAATTAGTATTCATGTCAGGAATGGGCACCTTATCTTCGTGTATGAATAAGAAGACCGAGCGGCAAACCGCTCGAGAACATTGCTACCGTCTGTGAGCGACGAACGGCTAAGTCAACTGCCGCACATATCCTGAGGTTCCGAGTGTCAGATGTGAACTGCGGGAGTAAATCCGCTGAATGGTTTAGGCAATACACACCTTAATACTCGGTTTACGTATTATAGTAGAGCGTCAACCCGTTTGCGAACGCTACCAACTGGTAGAAAGTCATTCGGTTTGCCGAAGGCTTTACCACCAGAGAAGCATAGCCGGCTCCAGGGCGTGTCATGCTTAGTATTCAGGAAAAGAAATTGATAGACATTTCAGAAGTCGGGAACCTTATTTTCATGTACGAGTAGCAAAATCGAGAGTCAAACTTTCGAGCACGTAACCAGCCTTTTTGAGATTTAAACTGCTGTGTCTCAGGATAGATGAAGCTATTCTGTGAGTCAAACCTCCCTGGTATTCCAGGAGCAAATCTGCATGACTAGTATTGGCAATAGACATCTTAATTCACGGTATCAATATTAATTTATGGCGTCAAGCCGTTGGAGCGCATTACGTAATGGAGTAAATTCAAACATTTTACCGGATACCTTACCTACCAAGATCCTCACCCGCAGTAGCGAGTGTCACTCTTAGTGTAAACGGATACAAATTAGCAGTCACTTTCGCAGACGGATGTCTTATTTTCATGTAATAATAGAAAAACCGACAGTCAAACCGTTAGAGTGCGATCCCACCTTCATTGCGAGTCGGACGCCTAAGCTGATAGCTCCTCGTATCCTGTTATTCTGATAGGCTTACCGGGAGTCCCATTTGTATGACCAATTAGTATAGTGTCAACAGTTTTACCAAAGACTTTACCCTCCGAGAACCTAACCCGCTGTATCAAGAATATAATTCCGTGTAGAGAGATACAAAATTAGTATTCATTGTAGTGACGGGCACCTTATGTTTTTATATGAATTCCAAAATAATGAGTAAAACATTTCGAGAACGTTGCCACCTTCTGTGAGAGTCGAACGGCTAAGTCAATAGCTTCAAACGTCCTACGGTTCGGAGGTATAACTTTGTGACCACAGATACAAATTGGTGTGCATTTTAGAGACTGACACCTTAATTTGATATATGAATTAGAAAATCTAGCGTCGAAACTTCCATGAACGTTACCACCATCATTGAGTGCCCAACAGCAGAGTCAATAACTTCACCCATCCTGTATTTCCGAGAATCACACTACGTATATCTGGTTTCAATCCGCTGCACACTATTGGCAATGGACACGTTATTTCACGGTTTCAATATTGCAGTAGAGCGTGAAACCGGTTGGGAACGAGACTAGATGCTATAACGTCAAACCGTTTACCCATGACCTTACCCTCCGGGTACCAAATCCGCTGTATCGACAGTATAGCTTCGTGATCAGTGATATAAATTAGTATACACTATAGTCACGGGCACCTTAATTACAGGTATCAATTAGAAGATCTTGTGTCAAAACGTTCGAGAATGTTACCACCTTCTTCAATACTCGAACGTCTGAGATAATAGCTTCACCCACCCTGAGATTTCGAGATTCAAAGCAGGTACTCTGCGAGTAAATACGCTGCTAAGTATGGCCACCCTATTTCACGGTATAAATATTAACATACAGTGTTAAACCGTTACTTATCGGCATTGTGTCAAACATTGTACCGAAGGCCTTTACTTCCGCGAACCTCACCCGCATCATCGAGAGTATAACTTCGTGTTAAGGGAAGAACAATAGTATACATTTATGGGACGGGCACCTTCATTTCATCTATGAATTAGAAGGTCGATGGTCAGACAGGTGCACATCGTTACCACCATTTCTGAGAGTCGGACAGCAAATCGAATGGATTCACGTATCCTGTTATTCCGAGAGCCAAACCATGGATTTCGGGAGTAAATACCTTGAACAGCTTTGGCAATAGTCACCTCAGTTCGCGGAATGAATAATAAAGTTGAGAGTCAAACCGTCGAAGAACGTTATGTACAGTAATAAAGTCAAACCTTTAACCGAAGGCCATACCTTCCAAGAAGTCCATCCTGCTGCAGCAAGTGTCATGTTCAGTGTTCGCGGTGGCAAATTTGTAACATTTACTCCAGGAATACATGGTTTGCCTCTCCGAATATTGGAATACGGCAGGCTATGGACATAGTCGTTCGTCTCTCAAAGAAATGTGGTAAAGTTCTCGAGCGGTTTGATACTCGATCTTATAAACACTACATGTAATTATGGTGCCCATCGTTAAAATGTACACTAATGTGTTTCTCTGAACACAAATTTATACTCTCGATACGGAGGTTTACATTCTCGGCCGGTATGGCTTTCGGTAAAAGGTTTAACTATATACAAGTAGGTAACGCTCTAAAACGGTATGTCGGTCTGCTTTAATATTAATTCCGAGAATTAAGGAGTCCATTGCCAATATGGTACGGGGCACTTACTCCCAGAGTGCCGATTTTGTCTCTCGGGATCCTAGAATACGTGAACCTATTAACTTAGCCGTTCGAATCCGAAGGAATGTGGTACCGTTCCAGAGTAGTTAGACTCCCAATTTTGCTATTCAGACACGAAAATAAGGTCTCCGCCAGCTATAATACTACTATCTTGTTTCCGTGAGCACTAAACAAGACACTCGCTAGTTAGGTGTTCGTTCTAGGTGGATAAGTTATTCCATAAAGGTTAGACTCTATACCAGTTGGTAACGTACTCGAACGGTTTGACGCTCAACTTTAATATCCATACAATGAATTAGTGTGGCAATTGCCAATACTGTTCAACGGATTTATTCCCGGTATACCTAGTTGGACTCTCGGTACCAAATGGTGTGTGAAAGTATTGACTTAGCCGTTCGACCTCAATAGAGGATGGTTACGTTCTCGAATGATTCGACCCTAGATCTTCTAATTCATACATGAAACTAAGGGGCTCGACACTTAAATGTATATTAATTTGCTTCTCTGACCACGAAGATATACTCTCGATACAGCGAATTAACTACTGGGAAGCTAAGGCCCCCGGTCAAGTGTTTGGCTATACAGCAATAGGTATCGTTCGACAATGGTTTGGCTGTGCACTTTAATATTTATACAGTGAAATAGGGTCCGTAATACCCATACTGAAATGCAGATTTACTCTCGGAATACCTGACTTGGCTCGCGGTATCATAGGACAGGTGAAGCTATTGGCACAGCCGTTGGATTCTCAAAGCTGGCAGAAACGCTCCCGCACGGTTTGACCCCCTACCATCGAATTCATTCACGAAATTAAGGTGCTCGCCACTAAAGTGCATACTGGTTCGTACGTATGAATGCGGATATATGCTCTCGACACAGTGGTTAATTTTTCGGAGGGCATAGCCTTCGGGAAATCGTTTAACTTAATAGCAATTGGTAACGTTCTCAAACAGTTTGACGCTCTACGCTAATATACAAACTGTGAATTAAGGTATCAATTGCCAATACTAATCAGCGGACTTACTCCCGGATTACCTGAGATGACTCTCGGAATCACAGGATATATGGAGTTACTGCCTTTCCCGTTCGACTCTCAAAGACGGTGCTAAAGTTCACGAACTGTTTCACCATCGATTTTGTAATTCATGCATGAAATTAAGGTGCACGTCACTGAAATGAATACTAATTTCTTTCTCTGAATACGAGGTTGCACTTTAAATGCAGCGGGTTAATTTTTCGGAGGGTTAGGGATTCGGCAATATGTTTGATTTTATACCAATTGGCAACGCACTAAAACGGTACGTCGCTGCACTTTAATATTCAGACCGAGAATTACGGAGAATATTTCCAATAATGTTCTGTTTACTCTCGGAATAATAAGTATAGGTTAAACGGGTGAAACAGCAGTTCGGCACTCAAAGAAGGACACAACGATCTCTAAGGGATTGACTAACGATCTCCTTATTCATCCATTAGATTATGGTGCCCGTCGCGAGAGTGGACACAAATTTTCTTCTATGAGAACGTAGTTATACCCTCAATACACCGGGTCAGCTTCTCGGACGGTTAGGCATTCCTTAAAACGTTTGACTTTATAGAGATTAGTAACGGTACCACACTGTGTGACGATGTATTTCAATATTCACTCCGCGAATTAAGGTGTCTATTGGGAATACAGGTCAGCGGAATTACTCCAGCAATACCTGGTTTGACTCTCGGAATCATAGGATAAGTGAAGCTATAGAATTCGCCGTTCGATTTTCAAAGATGGTGGCAAATTACGTACACTCGACCTTCTGTTTTATATACGAAATTATGGTGACCGTCACTAAAATGTATGCTAATTCGTCCCTGTGAACACGCCGCTGCACTGTCGATACAGCGGGATAGATCTTTCGGTGGGTAAGGTCTTCGGCGAAGCGTTTGACACAATACCAATAGGTGTCGTTCTCCAACGGTTTGACGCACGATCCTCTTATTCATACCTGAAATTAAGGAGCACGCCAGTAGAATATAAACTAATTTATAACATTGATCGCGAAGTTATATTCTCGATGCAGCGGGTTAGCCTTTCGGAGGGTAAGGTCGCCGCTAAAACGTTTGACATTATACCAATTGGTAACGCTCTCAAACAGTTTGTCACTCTATATTAATATTAGGTTGGGGAAAAAGAAATCCATTATTTTTTCGGTAGATGGCTGTAGTGATCGATATCTCGTAAATTATCGATCAAACAATTTCAAATTTATGCTCGTTGTCAAGGTAACAGTTCGCACTAAAAGAATTCGTTTGCAGTTTTTTGTTTTGTCCATTCAGTTCTGAGTTACACGGCGATAAAAATGGAAGTCAACAAAGAGAAAATTCGGTACATTTTACAGTTTTTCTTTGATAAGGGCGAAAATGCAAGTCAGGCGGCTGAAAATGTGAATAGTGTTTATGGTCCCGATACTGTAACAGCTAATTACGCGCAATTTTGGTTTCGTCGATTCCGTTCGGGTATTTTTGACGTTAAGGATGCCCCTCGCACAGGCAGGCCCGTCGTCGAAAATGTCGAGAAAGTCACTGAAATCATCGAAGTGGACCAGCATGTTAGTAGTCGTAGCATCGCCCAGGAGTTAAAGATCGACCACAAAACAGTTTTAAACCATTTGCACAGAGCTGGGTTTAAAAAAAAGCTTGATGTTTGGGTGCCACACCAATTAACACCAAAAAACATGATGGATCGAATTTCCATCTGCGAAGCCTTGGCCAAACGTAATGAAATCAACCCATTTCTTAAACGGATGGTGACTGGGGATGAGAAATGGGTCACATACGACAACATTATGCGAAAGCGATCGTGGTCACAGCGCGGTGAAGCAGCTCAGACGGTGGCCAAACTGGGACTAACGGCCAGGAAGGTTCTGCTTTGCGTTTGGTGGGATTGGAAAGGAATCATTTATTAGGAGTTGCTTCCATATGGCCAAACATTAAATTCAGACATCTATTGTCAACAACTGGACCGTCTGAAGCGAGCAATTGACCAGAAACGGCCAGAATTGGCCAACAGAAGAGGTGTCGTGTTCCATCAGGACAACGCCAGGCCACACACTTCTATAGTGACTCGTCAGAAACTCCGGGAGCTTGGTTGGGAAGTTTTGATGCATCCACCATACAGTCCGGACCTCGCACCAAGCGATTACCATCTTTTTCTTGCATTGCAAAACTTTTTTAGTGATAAGAAATTGGCATCAATGGAAGAGTGTGAAAATCAATTGCTGGAGTTTTTCGCTAATAAGGACCAAGACTTTTATGAGAGAGGCATAATGAAGCTACCATTAAAATGGCAACAAATTATAGAACAAAATGGTGCATATTTGATCTAAATCGGACAATGCAAAACATGTTAAATAAAGTCTTGAACTTCACGTAAAAATAATGGATTTCTTTTTCCCCAACCTAATATATAAACTTCGAAATAAGGTGTCTACACACAATTCTGTTTAGAGGACATACTTTTCGGTTTTCCTTGGTTGACTCTCGGAATCACGGGATAGGTGAAGTTATTCACTTGGCCGTTCCACTCTCAAAGGGGGCGGTAATGTTCATGGTCAGTCTGGGACCGGGTCTTCTAATCCATACACGTAATTAAGGTACCCGTCACTAAAATGTCTACTAATTTGCTTCTCGGTACCCGAAGTAATACCCTCAATATAGCGGGCTTGCTTCTCGGAAGGAGGGCCTACGATAAAAAGTTAGTCTGTTCACGAATCGGTAAAGTTCTAGAATGACTTGAGATCTGTCTTTAATATTCGAACAGTGAATGATGATTACAATTTTTTTCGAAATTGTCTATTGGTAGTTGAGAAAATTGTATTTCTGAATACAAGTGTGTTGAACTAGCTCAGTGCACGTTTATGACATTACTTTGTTAAACTTATTGTTAATGTACATGATTTTCTGTATACGTATCTGCGCTTCCAGAGGGACACGCCTGGAGCGGGCAAGTAGTACTGTGGATAGGCGCTAGACGACTGTATGGTGTTGGTTAACTTCTTTAGCCTTGATATTGTACCGTATGCACTCCTTTGCTGTTTCCTATTTATTTCGACATACTGTAATTTACTGTTATAATATTTTCGGATCTTTCCAAAATTTCAAATATTTAACATAAAAAATTTTATTTTATAGGAATAGTGTCCTTGGAAATAGTTCAGTGCACGTTTATGAAAATATATCGATAAATTTGTTGTTATTTTATATGTTAGTTTGTAAATGTACTTACGTTTCTGGAGTGAAAGGGCTGGACTGTCTTGTTGGTGCGTACGGCATAATTGGGCGTCACTACTGGATGGTATTTGTTAATTCCATTAACCATGATTTTGAATCGAAGGCATTCTTCCGCAGCATTGTATTTATTTCAGCATTCTGTAATTTAATGTTATAATATTTTAGTTTTTTTTTTAAATCTTCAGCTTTTATACAGAAAATTGTGTTTCATAGAAAAAGAGTCCTTGGAATTAGTGGACTGTACAACTATGACAGTATTTTGCAAAACACATTGCTATTTTATATCACTGTCTGTATACGTTTTACCTACGTTTTCCGTGCGACACGACTGGAGTGGTCTTGCAGTCGGGTTCGGTAGAGTGGAGCGACACTATTGCATGGACTTTGTTAATTTCTTTATCCTTCATTTTGTACCGTATGAACTTTCCCCATTGCCTATTTATTTATACAAGCTGTAGTTTACTGTTAGGATATTTTAGATTATTGTCAAAATTTTCAATTTTTAATATACAAAATTTTTATTTGTTAGGGAAAGTGTGTTTGGAATTAGTTGTGTGTACGTTTACGACAATAATCTGATAAACTGATTATTTTCTCATATGATTGTCTGTATACGTTCCAGCCCCTCCGGAGCGACACGGCTGGCGTGGTCTTGTAGTTGCGTTCGGTAGAGGCGAGCGACAATACCCTATGTACATTGTTAGCTTCTTTATCTTTAATATTGTACCGTAAAAATTCATTCGCGGTTCTCGATTTACATCTACATACTATAATTATCTGTTATATATCCATGTCTTTTCAAAATATTCAATTTTCCGTATACATAATTGCATTTCATAGTAAAAGTTTCTTTGGAACTTGCTGGGGGTGCGTTTGTGGCAATATTTTCTTGAATTTGTTGGTGTATTATATGATTGTCTGAACATGAGCTTAGGCTATCTGAACCACACGACTGGAGTGACCTTGCTGTTAGTTATGGTAGATCGCTGCGACGGAACGCTGCCCGATAACGTATGCCTATCGGCGCTGCGGATCTATACGAACGGATTGACGTTGTAGTTGTGTACGGACGATCGTAGAGGCACAACTGGATAATATACCTTAACTTCTTCAACCTTGATTTTGACACGCATCCGTTTGTTCCCATGTTTTCTATTCATTTATATATAATCTAATTTACGGTTATATTTCGATTTTCTTTCAAAATTATCAATTTCTAGTTTAAAAATCTGTCTTTCTCAGTTCCGGTTTCTTCCGAATTGATTGAGTTTCCTCTGATGGCAATACATTCCTAAGCATGTTATTATCTTATATGATTGTCTGAATACGTAATCTATGCTTCCGGTGCGTCAGGAATGGAGTGGTCTTGCAGATTCAATCGGCACATTGGTGCGACATTACTGCATGATTTTCGATAATTTATCAATCCATGACACTGAACCGTATGCATTGTTTCCCAGTACTCCATTTAATTATACATACTGTAATTTACTGTTTTGTTATGTTCGGTTTTTCTCATAGTTTCTAATTTTTAAATTCAAAATTGTTTCATCATAGTAAAGGTGCCGTTCGAATGAGTTGAGTGTACGCTTGAGTAAATATTATTCTAAACCTATAGTAGTTTTACATTATTGGCCGTATAGGTGCCCACGCAGCCGGAGTAACACGACTGGCGAGGTCCTGTAGTCGTGTACGGCAGATCGAAGAGGCACAACGGGATGGTCGTCGTTAATTCCGTTAAAATCAATATTGTACCGCATTCAGTCTTTCCTAATTCTCTGTTTGTTTAGAAATACCGTAATTTACTCTTACGATATCCTTAGTATCCTCCAATGTTTCCAATTTTTGTTTAAAATATTGTATTTCTTATTAAAAGTATCCATGGAATTAGTTTAACGATTACGATAATATTTTGCTATACTTTCTGTTATTTCATACGGTTGCCAGTATGCGCACCTACGCTTCCGGAAAGACACTGTTGTAGTGGCTTTACAGTTGTGTACGACAGATGGGAGCGGCATACTGGACGGTCTTCGCTTTTTCGTGTAACATTGGTTTTGAAACCGATACATTTTTTCTCACGTTTTCCATTTATTTATTCGTTATGTAATTTACTGTTACGAAATTTTCTATTTTCTTCGAAATTATCAATCTTTATTTTAGAAAACAGTATTTCATAGTAAAAGCGTCATCGGAGTTAGTTGTGTATACGTTTACAACAATATTTTCTTAAGTTCTTGGATATAGGATTGTCTCTATACGTATCTGCTTTTCCGGAGCGGCACGGCTGCTCTGGTCTTGTAGTAGCGTGAATTATATCGGTGCGTCACTGCTGTATGGTCCTTGGATATATTTTTAACCTTAGTATTCTACAATATAAATTCTTGCATAGTCATATATTAAATTTCATATGCTGTAATTCAGTGTTATGGCATGTTCGACTTGTCATAATTATAAATTTTTGTTTAGTGATTTGCAATTCTTTGTATACGTGTCTTTGGAAATAATTGAGTTCACATATATGAAAATTTCCTGTCAAGCTTGTTGTTACATTATGTGATTGTCTAGATGCGTACCTAAGCTGTTTGCGCAACACGACTGGCGAGGTCTTGCAGTGGCGTACGACAGAACGGTGCGACACTACTGGATGGTCTTCGATAATGTTTTTATCCTTGATATTGTACAGTAAGAATTTTTTCCCAGCTTTTCATTTATTTGTACACACTGTAGGTTACTGCTGTGATACTTTCACTTCTCCTAAAAAATACAATTTCTGAAATAAGAAATTAAAGGGTTTGGACAAAATCGAAAATATCATAGCAGTAGATCACAGAATGTAGTAATAAATAGTGAATATCGAAGGATTGCATTCGGCACAATATCAAGGTTAGAGAAATTAACGAAGATAATACCGTAGTGTCGGTCCGATATGCCGAACGCACCTGCATGAGCATAACAGGCGTGTCGCTCCGGATGTGTATGTACGTATAAAGAAGATTATGTAAATTAAAAATAAGTCTCTTAATGGTATTGGCATAAACGTGCACTCAACTAATTCCAAATACACTTTCACTGATAAATACAATTTTTTAAACCAAAAATTGAAAATTTTGTAAGGAATTGGAGATACCATAATAGTAAATTACAGTATGTTGACATAAACGGAATGCAGACAAATAGTGCACACGGTACAATATCAAGGTCAATGAAATTATCAAAGACCATACAGCACAATCGCTCTGATATTCCGAACGCAACTGCAAGAGAACTCCACCCGTGTCACTCCGGAAGCGAAGGCACGTACACGCAAAATCGTTTAAAATAACAACAAATATAGAAAACTGATGACACAAACGTACCCTCAACTTGTTCCGAAGACGCTTTTACTAAGAAATACGTTCGCTGAAATTAAAAACTGGAAATAATGAGAAAAATCGAAAGTATCGTTACAGTCACTTGCAATATGTATAACATGATTGTGGACAGCGAAGAAATGCATACAGTACAAAATGAAGGATAGAGTAGTTATCCATGACTATAAATAGTGCTGCGCCGATCTACCGGTCGCAACTACAAGACCACAACAGTCGAGTCACTCCGGACGCGAATGCACAAATACAGACAATCTCTTAAAGTGAAAATAAGTTTAACAAAATAATATCATCAACGGAAGCTCATCGAATTCAAATGGAACTTAACCATAACAATACATTTATGGGAATTAAATACTGGACATTTTGAAAAAAATCGGAAATGGGATAAGAGGAAGTTGCAATGCATAAATAAATGGGCGACTGGGATAAATGCGTACTGGACAGAATCAGGGCTGATGGTAATAACGAAGATCACCCAGTAATGCCGCTCCGATCTTCCGCACGCCACTACAAGGCCACTTCACTATTGTCGCTCTGTAAGCGAGGTAGGAATACAGAGAATTATATAAAATACGAAGAAGCATAAATCAGTATTGTCATAAATGTAAACTCAACTAATTTCATAGACACTTCTCTTGAAAAATGCAGTTTCTGAAATTAAAGACTGGAAGATATGAAACAAACGGATAATATCATAAAAGTAAATTACAGTATGTGGAAATAAATGGAAGCAAGCAGTCAAACAATGCTTACGGTACATTGGAATGGTTATAGAAATAAACAGGGGCCATACGCTACTGTCGATTCCGATCTGTCTTCGCATCTACATGGCACCCACAGTCGTGTCGCACCGGCAGCGTAGGTACGTATACATACAATCATTTAAAATGACAACATATTTAACGAAGTAATGTCTTAAACGTGCATTCAAATAATTAGAGTCACTCATTCCAATAAATATGAATTTTGAAATTTATCAAAATATCGAAAATGTCATAACTGTAAATTAAAGTGTGCATAAGTAAACACAAAACTGAGAATAATTGCATACACATCATCATCAAGGTTAAAGAAATTAACGTATACCATACAGCATTTGTCGCTCCGATCTAGCGAACGCAACAACAAGACGAATCTAGTCCTGTCGCTCCGGCAGCGTAGGTACATATTGAGGCAATCATATGAAATAATAGATAATTTAATTATTATCCCTAATTATTAATTATTACCATTTAATAGTATCGCTCCCATCTACCATACGCACCTACGAGGCCATTCCATTCGTGTGGCTGTACAAGCGTTGGTACGTGTACATACAACGATATAATATAACCAAAACATTAACAAATTAATGTCATACACATATGCTCAACTAATTCAGAAGACATTTTTACTAGAAAATACAATCTATAAAGTTTGAAACTGTATATTTCGAAAAAAGTCTAATATATCATAACAGTTATTTACAGTTGGTACAGATAATTTGAAAACAGGGGTAAATATTTATACGGTACAATACAAAGTTAAAGAAATTTACAATGATAATACAACACTGTCGGTCTTATCTAACGGACGCTACTACATGACCACTCCAACCGTGTTGCTCCGGATGAGTTGATACGCATGCAGACAATTCTATAAAACAACAATGAATTTAACATAATATTATTATAAATGTTCACTCTACTAATTCTATGCACTTGACCTAAAAAATACAATAACTTAAACAAAAAGTTAGAAGTTTGGAAAAAAGGGGGAGTTATCATAACCGTAAATTACAGTATGTATAAATACATGGAAACTACAAAATTAAGTTTAAACAAATTAACGAGGACCGTCCAGTATACCGCTCCAATCTCCTGTAAGCACTGCATGGTCACTCCAGGTGTATCGCTACGGAAGCGTAGGTACACATGCAGGCAATCATATAATATCAAATTAATTTTAACAGAATAATGTCGTAATCGTATACTCAACTAATTCCATAGACGCGTCACCTAAAGAAATACAATTCCTGAAATTATAGAATAGAATTTTTGAATAAATTACACAATACCGTACCAGTAAATTACAGCACGTACAGATAAATAGTAAACTGCTGATAAATGCATTCGGTACAATATCAAGGATAATTAAATCAACCACGGCCATACAGTAGTGTCGCTAATGTCTTCCCAACGCAATTACAGGTCCGCTTCAGTCGTGACACCCCCCACCGTAGGTACATATAGTGATAATTATATGAAATGTCAAAGAACATAACAGAACATTGTAATAAATGTAAACTCAACTAATTCCATAGACCCGTTTCCTAAAAAATACAGTCTTTGAACTTCAAGACTGGATGTTATGAAACAAATCGAAGATACGAAAGCAGTAAATTATAGTATGATTAAATAAATGGATGACCGGGATTATAAGCATACCATACAAAATTAAGTTTAACGAAATTAGCTACGACCCTCCAGCAGTGCCGCTTCGATCTGTCGTACGCAAATACAGGACATCGCCATGACTGTCTCCCCGGCAGCGTAGGTACGTATACAGACAATCATATTAAATACGAATAAGATCATCATAATAATGTCATAAATGTAGACACAACAAATTCCAATGATGCTTTTGCTATCAAACATAATTTTTTCATCGAGAAATTGAAAATGTCGAAGAGAATCGAAAATATCATAACAGTAAATGACAGTATATATTAATAAATGCAGACTGGAAAAAATGCATGTGGTACAATATCTAGGTTAGAGAAATTAAGGAAGATCACACAGTTCTGCTGCTTTGCTCTGCCGTACGCCACTACAAGACATCGCAGGTAGAGTTACACTGGTACCGTAGGTTCGTATAGAGAAAATCATATAAAATAAAAATAAGTTTAACAGAATAATGTCATAAACGAATACTCTATTAATTCCAAAGACACAATTACGGGGAAACACATTTTCTTAATATTAAGATTGAAAATTACGAAAAAAAGAAGTTGAAAATATTACAACAGTAAATTGCAGTATGCATAACTAAATGGGAAGCTGGGAAAAGATGTATCATTATATAATCACTAAAAATGACATTAAATTTAACAACATAATATCATAAACGTTCACTCACATAATACCAAAGACACATTTACCGAGAAATACAATTTTTATACTAGAAATTGAAAATTCTGGGGAAAAAATTGAAAATAAGAATATAGTATGTTACAGTATGTAGAAATATATAGAAATCTGCGAAAGATTGGAAACGCTGAGACATAGGGTTTAATGAAATTAACGAATATAATTAACAAATAGCCGGGTCGCTCCGATCATGTGGAAGCAACTGCAGTATAATTCCAGCCGTGTCGTGCTGGAACAGTACGTACGTATACAGACAACCGTATGAAATAACAATATGTATAACAAAATATTGGCATAAACGTACACTCTACTATTTCCAGATACAAGTTTACTAAATAATACAATTTTTGAAATTATCAATCGGAATTTTGGAAGAAATCGAAAATGTCAGAACAGAAAATATCGATGTGTAGTATTAAACAGAAAAACGAACAAAATCCATACGTTACGATACCATGATTAAAGAAATTAACGGAGACCAGCCGGTATTGTTGCTCCAATCTGCCGAACACAACGGCAAGTCCACTTTTGTCTTGTCGCATCGGATGCGTAGGTACGCATAGAGGCAATCATATAAAGCAACATTAAGATTAGTAAAATATTGTCATGAACGTACACTCACATAATTCCGAAGACACATTTACTGAGAAATACAATTTATGATATTCACAATTGGATACTTTGCAGAAAATCGGAAGTATCATACGTGTAAATTGCAGTATGTAGAAATAAATAGAAAACTGCGAAAGGTGCATACGGTACAATATCAAAGTTAATGAAGTTAAGATAGATCATACCCTAATTTCGCTCCGATCTACCGTTCGCAAATACAGGATCACTCCAGCCGTGTCGCTCCGACAGAGTAGGTATTTGTACGGACAATCATACGAAATAACAATATTTTTAACAACATTATGTCATAAGCGTACACTCAACAAATTTCAAAGGAACTTTTATTATGAAATACAATTTTTTTACATAAAAATAGAAAATTTCGAACAACAACGAAAAAATAACGACAGTAAATTGCAGTATCTATAAATAAATAGAAAACTGGGTCAGAATGCATATGGTACAAAATCATGGATAAGGAATTGACTGAAACCAGGCTGTGACGCCGCTTCGAGCTGCCGTGTACAGCTACAAGACCACCGTACAACTTCATCTAACCTGTGATAGCATGAGTATAAGCAGGTATTCCGGGTGTCAATGAGCTGAACGGGATTGGCAAAACACTCCAAAATTCATGGTATGAATATTAATGTGCAATGTCAAACCGATGTAGAACGTTACATATAGGTATAGGGGTTAAACGTTTAACCGAAGGCTTTACATTCCGAGGACCAAATCCGCTGTACCGAGAGAATAACATAGTGTTCGCAGGAGTAAATTAGTATGCATTTTAGTGACGGGCACCTTAATTTCTCATATGAATTACAAAGTTCGGGGTCAAAACGTTCGTGAACGTTGTACCGTCTTTGAGTGTCGAACGTCTAAATCAGTAGCTTCACCGACCCCGTGATTACGAGAGTCCAACCAGGTTTTCCAGGTGTAAATTCGCTGATAATTATTCGCAATAGACACCATAATTTCCGGTTTGAATATTATTAAAGTAGTGCGTCAGTCTGTCGAAGAACATTACCTACTCGCATGGCGTCAAACCTTTTACCGAAAGCCTTTCCTTGCGAGAAGCTGACCCTCCGTTTCGAGTGTATAACTTCGTGTTGAGAGAAACACGTTTGCATACATTCTAGTGATGGGCACCATAGTTTCATGTACGAATTACAAAATCTACAGACATATCTGTTCGGGAACGTTACCGCCGTTTTGACAGTGGATCAGTTAGGACAATAGCTTCACTTATCCTTTGTTTCCGAGAGACAAACCAAGTTTTCTGGGAGTAAATCTGCTGTGCAGTTTCGGCATTAAAAACCCTACTTGCGGATATAAATATTATAGTGCAGGGTCACACAGTTGTGCAACGTTACCTATAGCAGTTGAGTCTAGCTGTCCATCGAAGGCCGTACTTTCCGACATGCTAACCCGCTGTCTCGGGAATATAACAGCGTATGCAGAGGAACGAATTGCCACACAGTTTAGTGACGGGTACCATTATTTCAAGCAAAAATAAGAAGGTCGAGTGTAAAACCGTCCGATAACATTACAACCGTCTTTGAATGCCGATCGACAATGTCATCAGCGTATCCTATCATGCGATTCGGAGATGCAAACCAGCTATCCCGAGGGTAACCGTTGAACACTTTTGGAAATATACAGCTTAATGCACGGTATACATAATAAAGTATTGAGTCAAGCCGTCGCAGAACAATATCAATTCGTATAAAGTAATTATGCTTATCGAATACATAACCATCGGAGAAGGAACCCGCTGTATTGAGAGCGTAAAATCATGTTCAAGAAGCATACTAAAATGCATTTTACCGACGGTCGGTGCATTTTCATGTATGACTTAGAAGATCGCTGGTCGAATAGTTCAGGAATGTTACCACCCACTTTGAGAATCGAAGGTCTAAGTCAATGGCTTCACCTATCCGGTGATTCCGAGGGTATTACTAAATATTCCGGTAACAAATACCCTGAACAGTACTGCCTTTAGACACCTTAGTTCACGGCTTGAATATTAATGCAGAATATGAAACGGTTGTAGGACGTTAGCTATTGCTATAAAGTCGAACGTTTTACAAAAGACCTTATCCTTCGAAAAACTCACCTGCTGTAACGAGAGTATAACTTCGAGTAGAGAGAAGGAAATTAGCATACATTTTAGAGACTCGATCCGCTGTTTCATGTATGTATTAGAAGTTAGTGTATCAAACCTTTCTATATCGTTTCCGCCGTCTCTGAGAGTCGAACTGCCAAGAATATTGCTTCACCTATCCTGTGCTGCGGAGAGTAAAACATGGGACACCGAGACAAATCCGCTAACCAGTATTAGCGATACACTGAATTCACGGCATCAATACTAACGTAATGTGTCAAACAGTTCTAGATCGTTAGCTATTCTGATTGAATCAAACATAATACAGAAGGCCTTACCTTCCGAGTAACACAGCCGCTGCATCGGGAGTATAACATAGGGCTCAGGGAAACAAATTACTATTCATTTCAGTGACGAGCACCATAACTTCTTGTACGAATTAGTGGATCGAGGGTCAAATAGTTCCAGAAGGATATCACCTTCTGTGAGGGACGAACGGCCAAGTCAAAAACTTCTCATATCCTGTGTTTCCGTGAATCAAACCAGATATTTCGAGCGTAAATCAAATGAACATCATTGCCAATTGAATCCTCAGTTCACGGTTTGAATATTAAGGTATAGCGTTAGACCGTGTGATAACGTTAGCAATTAGCGTAAAGTCAAACGTTTTATCGAAGGCCTCGCCTTCCGTGGTCTTCACCCGCTGCGTCGAGAGTATTACTTCGTGACCAGAGAAGCACATTAGTATACACAATGTAGAGGGGAACCATTGTTCCGTGCATGACTTAGAAGATCTCGGGTGAAACCGTTGACACCTTTGCCACGTTTACCGGGAGCACATCCGCTGGACAATAATAGCATTAGGCAGCTTATTCCACCGAATGAATATGAAGGTAGAGCGTCTAA
Organism: Lasioglossum baleicum; assembly: GCF_051020765.1. Lineage (NCBI taxonomy): Eukaryota > Metazoa > Arthropoda > Insecta > Hymenoptera > Halictidae > Lasioglossum > Lasioglossum baleicum. The sequence goes on along the minus strand of NW_027469491.1, from coordinate 44,349 downwards.
CGGTTATAGAGCTTTATCTTTTAACTTAAAGTCAAACATTTTACCCAGGGCCATACCTTCCGAGAAACCCAAACCGCTGCAGCAAGTGTCTTGCTCAGTGCTCAAGGTAGCAAATTAGTAACATTTACTCCGGGAATACATGGTTTGACTCTTAGAATGTTTGAATACGTCAAGCTATGGACTTAGCCGTTCGTCTCTAAAAAAAAGTGGTAACGTTCTCGAGCGGTTTGACACTCGATCTTCAAATTTATACTTGTAATTAAGGAGCATTTCACCAAAATTTATACTAATATGCTTCTCTGAGCACGAAGTATTCGAAGTATTCACAGCTTCTCGGAAGGTAAGGCCTTCTGTAGAATGATTGACTCTAGGGGAATAGGTAACATTGTACAACAGTATGACGGTCTCCTTTAATATTCATACCGCGAAGTAAGGCATTTGTTGCAAATACTGTACTGGGTATTTACTCCCGGAGTACCTGGTTTGACTTTGGGAATCACACTATAGGTGAAGCTATTGACTTAGCCGTTCGACTCTCTAGGAATGTGGCAACATTCTCCAAAGCTTTTACTCATGATTTTTCTTTCCATGTGTGTAAATAAGGTGTCCGTCTCTAAAATGCGCAGTAATTTTCTTCTCTCAACACGCAGTTATTATCTCGATACAGCGGGTTATATTCACGGAAGGTAAGGTATCCCGTATTGAGTCTGACCTTATACCAATTGATAACGTTCATCCAGCGGTTTGACTCTGTACTTTAATACTCATACCGTGAGTTCAGGTGTCTAATGCCAATAATTTTCGGCGCATTTGCTCCCGGAGTACAAGATTTTGCTCCTGGAATCATAGGAGAGGTGAAGCTAATAACGAAGGCGTTCGATTCTCAACTATGGTGACAACGATCACGAACGGTTTTACCCTCGGTCTTCTAATTAATACGTGAAATTAAGGTGACCGTCACTAAATTGTAAACTAATTTGTTTCCCTGAATACGATGTTATACTCTCAATACAGCGGGATAGGCTGTCGTTGGATGAGGCCATAAGTAAGGCGTTTGACTATATATCCATTGGTAACGTTCTCAAAATTTTTAACTCCCAACTTTAAATTCAATCCGTGAATTAATTTGTCTATTGCCAGTACAGCACGGTGCATTTAATCCCGTAATAACTGGTTTGCCTCTGGCAATCATAGGATAGACCGAGCTATTGGCTTAGCCGTTCCAGTGGCAACAAAGGTGATAACGATATCGAATGGTTTGAACGTCGATCATCTAATTCGTCTAGGAATTTAAGGTGCCGGTCACTAATATGTATACAAGTTTGTCCTATAGAGCAACATGATATACATAGAGTTAGACCTTCATTACACCGATTGACATTAAAACTACTAGTAACGCACTCAGACAGGTTGACACTATACTTGTCTGTCATAAGTTGTGGTATCGTTGTCGAATGATTTGAGCCTCCATCTTCTTAGTCATACGTGCAATTAAAGTGTCCGCCTCCTACAGTGTCTACTAATTTGTTACCATGAACACTAAGCGCGACACTTGCTGCAGCGTGATGGGATCACGGATGGTAAGGTAACCCGTAAAAGGTTTGACCCTATACCAGTAGGTATCGTTCTTCGATGGTTCGAATGTCAGTGATACTATTTATACCGTAAATTAAGGTGTGAGTAGCCAATACTGCACTGCGGACTTACACGCATAATACGTGGTCTGAATTTCGGAATAACAAAGAAGGTGAAGCTATTGACATAGCATTACGACTCTAAAAAAAATGCTCACGTTCTCGACCAGTTTGACACTCGATTTTGCTATTCATACGTGAAACTGTGGTGCCCATCACTAAAATGCATACTCACATTTTTCGCTGAACACGAAATTATACTCTCGATGCGACGCTTTAGTTTCGCGGAAGTGGAGGCATTCGGCTGAAGGTTTGACACTATGCCAGGAGGTTACGCCCTTCAACGGCTTGAGAATATGTTTCAGTATTCATGATGAGAAATAATGTGTTCATTGCCAATACTATTCAGCGAGTTTAGTACCGGAATACCTTGTTCGAATCTCGCAATCGCAGGATAGGGAAAGATATTGACGTAGCCGTTTATCTCCCACAGAAGGTGGCAACGTTCTCGAACGGATTAACCCTCGATCATGTAGTTCACACATGAGGATAAGGTGCCCGTCACTGAAACGAAGACTAATTTCCTTTTCTGAACACAAAGTTATACTCTCGATCCGGATGGTTAGCTTTTCGGAGGGTATGGCCTTCGGTAAAAGATTTCACTTTATAGCAATAGTAAAGCTTTAGAACGGTTTGACGCTTTATATCAATATTCAGTCCGTGACTAAACTTGACTGTTGCCAATACTGTTAAGCGGATGTATATACTGAATACTTGTTTTTAATTCGGTATCGCATGATAGGTGAAGTCATTGACTTAGTAGATCGCCTCCCACTGACGGCTGCATCGTTGTCGAGCGGTTTGACACTCCATCTTCTAATTTGTGCATGAAGTTAATGTGCCCATCACTGAAATTAATACTAATTTCCTTCTCAGAACCAGAAGTCATAGTCTTGATGGAGCCGTTCAGATTTGCTGAAGCAAACGCCTCCGGTAAACGTTTGACTTTGTACAAATCGGTATCGTTCTCAAACGGCTTGACACCCTACTTTAATATTCAAGCCGTGAATTAAGGTGTTATTTGCTAATACCATTCAGCAGATTTACTCACTGGCTACCTGGCCTGACTGTCGGAATCACTGGATCGGTGACGCTATTGACTCAGCTGTTCGTCTCACAGAGAAAGTGGTTACGTTCACGGACGGTTTGCCCCTCGATCTTCTCATGCATACATGCAATTAAGGTGCCTGTCACAACAATGTATACTAATTTTGTATCTCTGAACACGAAGTTACACTCTCGATACAGCAGGTTAGCACATCGGTATGTATGTCCTTCGACGAAAAGTCAGGCTCTATGCCAATAGGTAACATGGCACAAATGTGTTACTCTGTAATTTAATATTAATACCAAGAAATTGCGTGTCGAATGCCAATATTGTACAGCGGGTGTAGACGCGGATTACCTGATGTTACTCTTGGTATTGCAGGATTGATGAAGTTGGAAACATAGCCGTTTGACACCCAAAGAAGGCGGTACCATTCTCGAAAGGATTTACTGACGATTTAGGTGCTCATGTTTGAAAATAAGATGCGCGTCACTACAATGTATACTAATTTTGTATCCCTGAACTCGAAGTTACACTTTCGATACTTTGAGTTAGGTTCACGTAGGGCAAGGTCGACAGTAAAACGTTTGACAGACCGTGAATTACGGTGTCCAGTACAAATAGCGTACAGCGGAATGACTGCAGGAGTACCTGGCTTGACTATCGGAATAACAGGACAGGAGATGCCATTAACATAGCCGTTCCTCTCTCACAGAAGGTGTAACGTTGGCAACCGGTTTGGCGTACAAACATCTAATTCATACATGAAATTTATGTGCCCGTCGCTAAAACGTGTACTAATTCCTGCCCCTGCAAACGCTGTTATACTCTCGATACAGCGGGTTACTTTTTCGGAGGGTATGGTCATCGGTAAAGCGGTTTACCTCATAGAAATTGGTAACAATCTCACACGGTGTAGCACTCTATTGTAATATTCAATACGCGAATTATGGTGTCTATTGCCAATACTCTTCACCGCAATAGTAGCCGGAATATCTTGCTTGTCTTTCGGTTCCACAGGATATGTGAAGTTATTGACTTAGCCGTTCATCTCTGCCGGAAGGTGGTAACATTCTCCAACGGTTTCACACTCTGTCTTCTGATTCGTTCATGACGATAAGGTGCCCATCACACAAATGAACACCAATTCCTTTCTCTGAACTCGAAGTTACATTATCGATGAAGCGGGTTCGGCTTTCGGAGTGTATGGTCCGTAAAACGTTTGACTTTATACCAATAGTAACGATGTCAAGCAATTTGACGCTCCACATTAATATTCAAACCGTGAATTAGGGTGTCTATTACCAATAATATTCAGCGGATATACAACCGGGATAGAGGGCGAGACTTTCGGAATCACAGGATAAGTGAAGGTATTGAATCAGATGTGCGACTCCCACAAAAGGTGAGAAAATGCTCAAACTGTATGATTCTCTATCTTCGTATTCAAACCTGAAAATGTGGTTCCCGTCAGTAGAAATTATACCAATTTGTTCCTCTGAACCCAAAGTTATACTTTCGATTCAGCTGGCTAGCCTTTCGGCGGGCAAGGCATTCTGTAAGAAGTTTGACCGCACACCAGCAGGTAACGTTCGGCAACTGCTTGAAGGCCTGTTTTAATATTCGAACTGTGAATTCAGGCGTCCATCACCAATAATGTACAGCGCATTTATTCCCGGTATATCTGGATTGACTTTCTGAATCACAGGAAAGGTGAAGCTATTGACTTAGCCGTTCGAGTCGCAACAAAGGTGGAAACGATCTCGAATGGTTTGACAGACGATCATCTAATTCATACATGATCATAAGGTGCTCGCCGCAGAAATGAATACTAAGTTTTTTCTGTGAACATGAACTTACACTTTCTATGATGACGGTGAGGTTCGCGGAAGGTACGGCCTTGTGTAAGACGTTTTATATTATACCAACTGGTAACGATTTCAAATGGCTTCGCGCTCTACTGTAACATTCAACCGTGAATGAAGGCGTCTATTGCCAAAACTCTTGACCGGACTTACTCCAGGAATACCGTGGTTTGACGACCTTCTAATTCATGCATGACGTTATGGCGCTCGAGACTAAACTATATACAAATTCCTCCCTCTGATCAAAGTGTTTTACTCCAGATACAGTCCTGCAATTGCGTACTGCGGATCGGAGCGGCATACTGCATGACATTTTTTAATATCATTAGCCTTGATATTGTACCATTTGCATTGTTTCGCAGATTTATTTTTATCTCTACCTACTGTAACTTACTAATTTGATATTATTGCTATTTTTTCAAAATTTTCAATTTTTGCTATGAAAAGTTGTATCTCTCTGGTATGGTGTCTTAGGAATTAGTTGAGTGTACGTTTGTGACATTATGTCATTATACATATTGTTATTTTATACGTTTGTCTGTATATGTTCCTGCCCTGCCCTAGCAATGACGTCTGACGAAGACATCTTCCTGCGTACAGCAGATCGGAGCGTCACTACTGGATGGTCTTCGTTAATTTCGATGACCACTATATTGTACCGTATGCATGATTTCCCAGTCTTTCATTCATTTATACGTACTGCAATTTACTGACATGATATTTTCAATTTTTTCAAAATTTTCAAATTTGAATTTACAAAATTTGTATTTCATAGGAACAGTGTCTCTGGAGTTATATATATATTTACGTTTCTATCAATATTTTGTTGCATTTGTTGTTGTATTGTTTGATTGTCTGTATACATACCTACGCTCTTGGAGCGACACGAATGGAGTTGTCTTGCAGTAGCGCTCGGTAGAACCATGCGCCACAATTGCTGTTAATTTCATTAACCGAAAAATTGTAGCGTAAGCATTCTCTCACAGTTTTCCATTTATTTCTATATACTGTAATTTACCGTTGTCGTATTTTAGATTCTCGGCCAAAATTTCTCGTTTATAATTACGAAAATTTTATTTTTTTGGAAAAGTGTCTTTTGAATTAGTCCAGACTACGATTATGACAATATCTTTGTATGCTTGCTGTTAATTTATAGTATTTTCTCTTTACGTGCAAACGCTTCCAAAGCGACACGACAGGAGTGGACATGCAGTTACTTAAGGTATATCGGACCGACACTGCTGTATGGTGTCTGATAATTTCTTAATCTCAATCTTGTTCCGTGTGCATTCATGCGTACATTTCTACGCATTTCAACATGTTGTAATTCACTTTACTGATATTTTCGATTTTTAACAACATTTTCAGTTTTTATTTTAAAAAATTGTATATTTTGGTAAAGTGGCATGGGAATAAATGGAGTGTACATTTATGACAATATTATTTTGCTCTTATTCTTATTTTATATGATTGTCTGTTTACGTACCTACGCTGGCGGAGGGAGACGACTGGCGAGGTCTTGAAGGTTCGTACTGCAGCTCGAAGCCGCACAGACCATACGGTCTTCGTTAGTTTCATTAACCTTGATATTGTACCGTATGCTTATTTGCGTTGTGTTCCATTTGTTTATACTTACTTGAATTTGCTGTTATGATATCTACGATTTTTCTTCAAAATTTTCAATCTTTATTTTAAAGAATTGTATTTCCTATTATAAGAGCCATTGGAATTACATCTGAGGACGTATATGTCGTTAGGTTGTTAAACTTATTGTTATTTTATACGATATTGTGTACACGTACCTACGCTACCGGATCGTCACGTCTTTGTTAATTTCTTAACCTTGATATTGGACCGAATGCATTATTTCGCAGTTATCTGTGACAATATTTATTGATGAACACTTCGTGTTCAGTGAAGCAGATTAGTATACATTTTGGTGATATAATCCTTAATTACAAGTATGAATTTGATGATAGCGGGTCAAATCGCTCGAGAACGTTGCCCCCCTTCTGTCAGAGTCGAACGACTATGTCAATACCTTCACCTATCCAGGGATTCGGAGAGCCAAGCCAGGTATTCCTGGCCTAATCTGATGATCAGTATTGGTAATAGACAGCCTATTTCACGTTGTGAATAGTAATGCAGACCATCAAACCGTTGAAGAGCTTTACCAATTCGTACATAGTCAAACATTTTACCGAAGGCCTTACCTTCCTAGAAGCTAACCCGCTCAACAGAGGGTGCGGCTTCGTGTTCAGAGAAGCAAGTTAGTATGAATTTTAGTGACAGGCACCATAATTTCATGAATTACTTATTAGATCGAGTGTCAAACCGTTCGAAAACGTTACCACCTTCTTTTAGAGACGAACGGCGAAGTCCATAGCATGACGTATTCAAATATTCTGAGAGTCAAACCATGTATTCCCGGAGTAAATGTACCTAATTTGCTACCTTGAACATTGAGCAAGACACTTAGTGCAGCGGTTTGGGCTTCTGGGAAGGTATTGCCCTCGGTAAAAAGTTTGAATCTAAATTAAAAGATACAGCTCTATATCCGTTGGACGCTCTACCTTCATATTCATACCGTGAAACAAGCTGTCTATTGCCAATATTGTCCTGCGGATGTGCTCCCGGAATACCTGGTTTTACTTTCGGAATCACAGAACAGCAGATGCTATTTTCTTAGCCGTTCCATTCTCAGCGAACGTGGCAAAGGTCTCAACGGCTTGACCCGAGATCTTCTATTTCGTGCTCGGAACAATGGTGCCCCCCCCCCTATATTATGTGTACTAATGTGCTTCTCTGGTCACGAAATAAAAGTCTCGATGCAGCGGGTGTAGTTCGCGGAAGGTAAGGCCTTCGGTAAAATGTTTGACCCCTGTACGTGTATGTAACGTTCTACAACGGTTTGACAATGCACTTTAATATTCATGCCGTTTATTTAGGCGTGTTTTGCCATTCCTGTTCAGCATATTTAGTCCTGGGATACCTCGCTTTAATTACGGAACCACAGGATAGGTGATGCTATGGACGTAACTGTGCGTCCCTCAAAGCAGGTGGTAACGATCCCGAACAGCTTGTGTCTTGATTTTGCTGTTCATACACGAAAATATGGTGTCCGTCTGCTCAAATGTCTAATAACTTGATTCCACTACCACTATGCAAGACACTCTCTACAGCGGGTTACGCTTCTCGGAAAGTAATGCCCTCGGTAAAATTTTCGTCCTTATACCAATTGGCAACGGTGTCAAACGGTTTGGCGAAATACTTTAATATCAACCCGTGATTAGTCCATTGCTAATACTGCTCAGAGGATTGACTGCCCGAATACCTGGTTGAGCTCTCGGAATCACAGGAGAGCAGAAGCTATTGTCTTGGCCGTCACACTATCAGAGAACGTGGCAAAGCTCTAGAACGGCTCGACCCTCTATCTTCTTACCCATACGTGAAACTAAGGTGCGCGTCACTAGAATGTCTACTAATTTGTTTCTCTGAACACGGAGTTATACCATCGATACAGCACGTTAGGCTTTCGGAGTGTAAGGTCTCCAGTAAAACGTTCGACTTTATACAAATTGGCAACGCACCCAAACAGTTAGACGCTCTACATTAATATTCAACCCGCGAATTAATGTGTCTATTGTCAATACTGTTCAGCAGATTTTCACCAGGAATACGTGGTCTTACACTCAGTGTCACAGGATGGGTAAAGGCATTGACATTTCCGTTCGACGCTCAAAGAGGGTGCTAACGTTTTCGATCGATCTTCTAATTCGTATGTCAAGTTAAGTTGCCCGTCCCTGGAATGAGTACTAATTTTTTTCTGTGAACACGAACTTATACTCTCGACAACGCCGGTGAGATTCGCGGATGGTGAGGCCTTCGGTAAATCGTTTAACTTCGTACCAACTGGTTAACGCTGTCAAGCAGATTCACGCCACACTTCTATATTCAATCCGAGAATAAATGTATCTATTGCCAATACTGTCCAACGGATTTACTCCTGGAATTCCATGCTTGACACTCGGTATCACATGATGGGTGAAGCTATTGACTTAGATGAACTACTATCAAGTAAGATGGTAACGTTCTTCAAAGGTTTGAGTCTTGATCTTCTAAATCATACACGAAGCTTAAGTGCCCGTCACCTTAATGATTACTAATTCCGTTCTCTGAACACGACCTTATACTCCCGATGAAGCCGGTGAGGTTCACTCATGGTAAGGGCTTCGGCAAAACGTTTGACTGTATACAAATTTGTAACACTCACAAACGGTCTGACGCTATACTTTAATGTTCAAATCGTGAATTAAGGTATGAACTGCCAATACTGCACAGCGTATTCACACCCGGAATAACTGATTTGGCTATCTGAATCACAGCGTAGGTGATGCTATTGACATGACGTTTCGACTCTCGAAGATGGTAGTATCCTGGATCGAACGGTTTGACCGTCGATCTTCAAATACATACATCAAATTAAGCTTCCCGTCCCTCATGTGTATATAAATATGTTTCTATGGTCAGACAGTTATACGCCCGATACATCGGGTTAGCCTCTCGGAAGATATAGCCGCCGGTAAGAAGTTAGACTCGATACCAAAGAGCAACGTTCTACTATGGTTTGACTCTGTACTTCAATACTCGTGCAGTGAAATAAGGTATCTATTGCCAATAACGTACAGCGCATTTACTCCAGGAATATATCGTTTGACTCACGAATCGCAGGATAGGTGAAGCTGTTGACTTAGCAGTTGTCTTTCACCGAATGTAGGAACGTCTTCGTACTGTTTGACCATCGATGTTGATATTTATACACAAACATGTGGCGTTCGTCCGATGACAGTTCTGCGAAATTGTTTCTGTGCACATTACGCAAGACACTCGCTACAGCGGATTAGGTTCTCGGAAGGTATGGTATTCTGTAAGTGGAATGACATTATGCCCATTGGTAATGTTCGCCATCGGTTTGACTCTCTACATTAATATTCATACCGTGAATTATGGCGTCAGTAATATAATATCTTATATTATATATAATATCTTATATAATATCTTATATTATATATATTATAATATAATATAATATCAATAATCTTAACTGGACCTTCTCCCGGATAACCTGATTTGACTTTCGGAATCACAGGACATGTGAAACAATTGATTTAGCCGTACGACTCTCTAAGCGGGTGATATCGTTATCGAACAGTTTGACACCGATCTTCTTATTCATACACGAAATTAAGATCCCCATCACTAGTATGTATGCCAGTGCGTATCCGTAATCACGTAGCTATGCACTCAATACGGCGGGTTAGTTTCTCGGTCGGTAAGGCGTTCGGTAATACGTTTGACTTTATTGCAATTGATAACGTCCTCTCACTGTGTGACACTGTATTTTAATATTAACTACGCGACTTATGGTATCTATTGACAATCCTCTTGTGCGGATTTACTCTAGGATTACCAGGTATAACTCCAGGAATCAGAGGATAGACGGAGCTATTTATTTATCAGTTCGACTCTCAAACAGGGTGGTAAGATTCTCAAACGGTTTGACACTCGATGTTCTAATTCATACATGAATTGAAGGTGAAGTCATTCAATTGTATACTAATGTTTTTCCCTATACACGAAGCTATACTCTCGATTGCGGTGGGATAGCTTACCGAGCTGTAAGGCATTCGAAGAATCGTTTGATAGGTGGAGCAATTGACCTATCCGTTCGACCATCAAGCAGGGAGGTTTCGTTCCAGAAAGGTTTGATCATCGATTTTCTAATTCATACATGAACGTAACGTGCTCGTCGCTGAATTGAATACTAATTCCTATCCCTGAAAACGATGTTATATTCTCGATGCAGCAGGTTAGTTTTTCGGAGGGTATGGTCTTCGATAAAGCGTTTGACTTTATACCAATTGGCAGTGGTCTCAAACGGTTTGACGTTCTACTTTATTATTCAAACAGTGAATAAAGGTGTCTATTGCCAATAATGGTCAGTCGATTTACTCCCGGAATACCTGGTTTAAATCGTGGAATCTCAGTATAAGTGAAGCCCTTCTCTCAGCTGATCATCTGTCACAGAAGGTGACAACGTTCTCGAATGGATTGACACTAGATCTTCTAATTCATGAAATTAAGGTGCCCGTTACTAAATTGTATACTAATTTCAATCTCTGATCACGAACTTATACTGTCGAGTCAGCGGGTTAGGGTCACGGAGGGAAAGGTCTTTGGTAAAACGTTTGACTTTATGCCATTTTGTAACGTTCTCAAACGGTTTCACGCCCTGCTTTAATATACAAACCGTGAATTAAGGTGACTAATGCCAAAACTGTTCAGCGGATTACTCCCAGTATTCCTGGTTTGACTATCGAAATCTCAGGATATGTGAAGCTATTCACCTGGCCGTTCGTCGCTCACAGAATGTGGTAACGGTCTCCAACGGTTTGACACTCGATCTTCCATCTCATATATGAGACAAAGGCGCCCGTCTCTGAAATGACTACACGTTTCTTTCTCTGAACACGACCTTATACTCTCGATGATGGCGCTAATGTTCGAGGAAGGTATGGCCATGTGTAAAATGTTTGACTTTATACCAACTGGCAATGCTCAGAAGCGGTTGGACGCATTAGTTTATTATTCATACTGTAAATTAAGGTGTCTATTGGCAATACTGTTCAGCGGATTTGCTCCAGCTATACCGGGTTTGTCTCACCGAATCACTGGATACGTCAGGCTATTGTCTTAGACGTACGTCCCTCACTGAAAGTGGTAACGTTCCCGAGGTGTTTGGCTATCGATCATCAAATTCGTACATGAAGTTACGGGTGCCCGTGTCAGAAACGAATAAGAATTTTCGTCTCTGAACACGAACCTATACTCTCGATGAAGCCGGTGGGGTTTGTGGAAGGTATGGCCTTCGGTAAGACGTTTGACCTTATACCAATTGGTACCGTTCTCAAACGTTTTGGCGTTCAAATGTAATATTCAAGCCGCGAATTATGGTGTCTATTGCCATAATTCTTCAGCGGACTTGCTCCTGGAATACCAGTCTTGTCTCTCGGAATCATAGGATAGGTGAAGCTGTTGTCTCGGGCTTTCGACTCTCAAAGAAGGTGATGGCCCTAGAATGGTTCGACATCCGATCTTCTTATTCATACATGAAATTATGGAGTCTGTCTCTCCAATGTGTACTAATTTGTTTGCGTTTATACTAAGCAACACGGTCGCTGCTGCGTGGCAGGCTCTCGGTAGGTAATGTAATTGGTAAAAGGTTTGACTTTATATCAACTGGTAACGTTTTGAAAAGGTTTTACGATCTACATTAATATTGAAACCGTGAATTAAGGTGCCCACTACCAATAGCGTACATCTTAGTGCCGCCCATAATATCTGGCTTGGTTATCGGAATAACAGGACAGGTGAACCTATTGAATTAACCGTTCGAATCTAAAGGCAGGTGGGGTTGATATCGAAAGGTTTGCCTCTCGAAAATTCTGTTCATTCATGAAAATAAGGTGTGCTTCTACTATAATTTCCACTGATTTGTTTTCGTGAACAATAAGTTAGACACTGGCTGCAGAGGGTTAGGTTCAAGGAAGGTAATATATTTGATAAAACGAATGAATGTATATGAACTGGTAATTATCTCCGACGGATTGACCTTCTACCACAATATTCATACCGTCAAATAAATTGTCCATTACAAAACTGTTCAACGGATTTACACCCGGAATACCTCAATTGACGCAAAGAATCTTGGCATAGGTGAAGCTATTGACTTGGCTGTTCATCTGTCACAGAATGTGACATCGTTCTCGAACGGCATGACCGTCCATCTTCTAATTCATACATGGAGATGATGTGCCCGTCGCTGAATTGAATACTAATTTCTATCCCTGAAAACGATGTTATATTCACGATGCAGCAGGTTAGTTTTTCGGAGGGTATGGTCGTCGATAAAGCGTTTGACTTTATACCAATTGGCAGTGCTCACAAACGGTTTGACGTTATACTTTATTATTCAAACAGCGAATAAAGGTGTCTATTGCCAATAATGGTCAGTTGATTTACTCCCGGAATACCTGGTTTAAATCGTGGAATCTCAGTATAGGTGAAGCCATTCTCTTAGCTGTTCATCTGTCACAGAAGGAGACAACGTTCTCAAACGGTGTGACCCTCCATCTTCTAATTCATACATGAAGATGAGGTACCCGTCACAGAAATGGACACGAATTTCTTTCACTGGACACGATGTAATAATCTCTATTTAGCCGATTATATAATCACAGGGTAATGCTTTCGGTAGAATATGTCAGTTTACCCCAAATAGTAATGCCCTCAAACGGTTGACGCTCTACTGTAATATTCAAGCCGTGAATAAAGTTGTCTATTGCCAAAGCTCTTCATCGGATTTACGCTCGGATTACCTGGTTGGGATTTCGGGAATACAGGATAGGTGGTGCTAATGACATATGCGTTCGACACTGAAAGAGGGTAGTAACGATCTCGAACGGTTTGACCACCGATGTTCTAATTCATACATGAAGTTTACGATCCCGTCACTGAAATGAAATCTAATTTGATACTCTGAACATGATGTAATACCCACCATACTGCTGGTTATATTCTCAGAAGGTGAGGTATCCGTTATAGAGTATGTCATCATAGCAATTGGTAGCAATCTCAAACGGTTTGACGCTCTTCTTTAATGTTCATACTGAGAATTACGGTGTCCATTGCCAATACTGTTTAGCAGATTTAATCATGCATTACCAGGCCTGACTCCCGGAATCACAACTATAGGTGATGTTATTGACCTAGCCGTTCGAATCTCAAAGAAGGTGGTAACGTTCTGGAAGTGTATTGCCAACAGACACCATAATTCACGGTTTGAAGAGTAAAGCAGAACATCAAACCATTTGAGAACGTTATCAATTGCTATAATGTCAAACGTTTTACAGAATCCCTTGCCGTCCGAAGAGCTAACCCGCTATATCGAGAGTACAGCTACGTGTTGAGAGAATCACATTAGTGTACAATTTAGTGACAGCATCTTAGATTCAAGCTTGAATTAGAATATCGATGGTCAAACTGTGTGAGATCGATACCACATTCTTGGAGAGACGAACGGCTAACTCAATAGCATTACCTACCCATGATTCCGACAGTCAAATCAGATATTCCACGAGTAAATCTGCTGTTCAGTATGGGCATTAGGCACCCTACTTCAAGGTATAAATATTAAGGAACAAAGTCAAACCGTTTGAGAAGGTTACAAGATCCTATGAAGTCAATCGTTTTTCAGAAGACCATACCCTCCGAAATACTCACCCGCATCAGCAAGGGTATAAGTTCTTGTTCACAGATAGAAATTAGAAACGGGTATCTTTGGTTTATCTAAGAATTAGAACATCGATGGTAAAACCGTTCGAGAACGTTAGCACCATCGTTGAGAGTCGAACGGATAAGTCCATGGCTCCACTCATACTGCGATTCCGAGCCTCAATTCACGTATTCCTGGAGAAAATCCGCTCAACAGTACTGACAATGGAAATCTCATTCCACGGATTGAATATTAAACCAGATAGTAAAACCAATGTAGAACGTTACCTATTGGTATGGAGTTAAACACATTGAAGATAGACTTACCTTCAGAGAAGCTAACCTCCCGCTTCGGGAGTATATCCTCGTGTTCAGAGGAAGATGAAAGTAATCATTTTTGTGACCGGGCACCTTAATTTCATTACGATAAAGAAGATCGAGTGTCAAGCCGCTCGAGAACGTTGTTACATTCTGTGACAGATGAACGGCTGAGTGAACAGCTTCACTTATCCTGAGATTCCGATATTCACACCAGGTATTCCGGTAGCAAATGTGCTGAATAGTATTGGCAATAGACACCTGAGATCACGGTTTGAATATTAAAATAGAGCGTCACACCGTTTGATAACGTTACCAATTGCCATAAAGTCAAACGTTTTAGCGAAGGCCGTACCTTCCGCGAACATCATCAGCGTCATCGAGAATATAACTTCGTCTTCAGGGAAAGAAGTTAGTATTCATTTCAGTGACGGGCACATTGATTTCATGCACGAATTAGGAGATCGAGCGTCAAACCACTCGAGAACATTGCCACCTTCTGTGAGAGACGGCCGGCTAAGTGAACAGCTTCACCTGTCCTGGGATTCCACCAAGTGTCGAGTTGGTATTCCAGCAGTGCATGCGAGGGCCAGTGTTGGCAATAGTCACCCTAATTTTCAGTTTGAATATAAAAATAGATAGTGACACCGTTAGAGAACGTTAACAATTGCAATAATGTCAAACGTTCTACCGAAGACCTCACCTTCTGCGAACATCTCCCACTTCATGCAGAGTATAACTTCGTTTTCGGAGAATGAAATTGGGATTGATTTATTTGATAGGCACATTAGCTTCACATATGAATATGGAGATGGAGGGCCAAGCAGTTCGAGAACGATACCACCATCTTTGAGAATCGAACGGCGAAGTCAATACCTTATCCGATCCTGCCTTTCCGAGAGAAACACCAGGTATCCCGAGATTAAATCCGCAGTACAGTATTGGCAATAGACGCCAAAGTTCACGATATGAATATTAACGCACATAGTCTAGCCATTGTAGAATGTTACTTGTTTGTATAGTGTTAAACATTTTATCGAAGACCTCACCATCGGAGACCCAAGAAGCACGGTATCGAGAGAATAACTTCGAGTCCAGAGAAACAAATTATAGTACATTTTAGTGACGGGCTCCTCAATTTCATGAATGAATTAGAAGGTCCTGAGGCAAACTCGTCCAGAACGCTACCATCTTCTGTATGCTAGTCGCTGAGCTAATTCCATAGCTTCACCCATCCTGTGACTCGGAGAGTCAATCCTGGAAATGCAGGATGATATCAGCTGTGCGATTTCGGCACTAGAAACCCTACTTCCCGGTGTAAATGCTAAAGCACAGTGTAACACAGTGTAACACAATAGCACCTATTGGTATAGAGCCTAACATTTTACCAAATACATTATCTTCCGTGGAGCCTAACCCGATGTAGGAAGTATTTCACTCAGTGGGAACGGAATTAAATTAGTAGATATTATACAAGACGGACACCTCATTTTTATGTATGCATTGCAATATCTAGTGTCTAAATGTTCGAGTAAGATGCTACACTTTTTGCAAGTTGCACAGAATAACCAGTAACATAACCTATCCTGCGACCCCCAAATTTAAATCAGGTATCCCTGTAGTAAATCCGCTGAACTGAATTGGCAGTATCCATTTTAATTTACGGTGTGAATATTATAGTAGAGCGACATACTGTTTCAGCTCGTTTCCAATTGGAGTAAAGTCAAACGTTACAATGAAGACCCTACTCTCCGATGCCTAGGCCGCTGTATCGAGAGTATGAGTACGTGATCATAGAAACAAATTAGTATATATTTTAGTAACGGCACCTTAATTGCATGTGTGAATAAGAAGATCGAGGGTCAAACCGATCGAGAACGTTCACCTCTTCTGTGAGACTCGAACGGATAAGTCAGAAGCGTTATCTATCGTGTGATTCCGGGAGAGAAGCCACGTATTCCTGGAGTGAATGCGGTGAACAATATTGGCAATAGATACCTTAATCCACGGTTTGAATATTAAGGTAGAGCGTCGGAGCGCTTTAGAACGTTGCTAATTGTTATAATGTCAAACACTTTGAGGACAGCCTTACCTTCGGGGACGCAAACACGCCGTTTCGCGAACATAACTTCGTGTTCAGAGAGAGAAATTAGTGTGCATTTCAGTGACGGGCACCTTAGTTTCATGTATGAATTCGAAGATCGAGTGTCAAACCGCTCGGGAACGTTGGCACATTCTGCGATAGACAAACGGCCATGTGTATAGCTTCACCTATCCTGTAATTCCGAGACTTAAACCAGGTATTCCGGGAGTAAATCAGCTGAAGAGTGTTGGGAATACATAACTTCGATCAGCCTTTGAATATTAAATTAGTGTTACACACAGATTGAGATCGTTAGTAATTGGCATAAAGCCAAACGATTTATACAAGTCCGTACATTGCGCGAACCAAACCCGCTGAGTCAAGGGTACAGCTTCGTGTTCGGAGAAACAAATGGGTGCACGTTTCAGTGATGGGCACCTTTATTTCATGGATGAATCAGAAGATCGATGGCCTAACCGTCTAAGAACGTTTCCACCATCTTAGAGAGACGAACGGCTATATCAATAGCTTCACCTTTCCTGTGATACCGAGTGTCAGACCAGGTATTCCAGGTGTCAACCCACAGTGCAGTATAGCCGATGGACACGTTAGTTGACGGTATGAATAATAGAATTGAGTGTCAATCCTTTGTAGAACGTTACTTATTGGTACAGTGTGAAACCTGTATCGAAGGTCTTAACATCCTAAATCATAACCCGTTGTAGCGAGTGTCTTACATAGTGCTCATGGAAGCAAATTAGCAGACATTTCAGCAGACGGACACCCTACTTTTAAGTATGACTAACAAAATCGAGAGTCAGACCGCTCGTAAACGTAACCACCTTCATTGAGAGTCGAATTGCTAAGTCAATCGCGTGATACCGACTGATACCGTCTGTAAAACCATGTATGCCGGGTGTAAATCCGCAGTGAAGTATTGGCATTAGACACCCTATTTCACGGTACGGATACTAAACTACAGTGTCAAACCGCTGTTGAACGCTACCACCTTCTTTCAGAGGCGAACGACTGTGTCAACAGTTTCACCCGAAGTTGTGATTCCAATCATCAAGCCTGGTATTCCAGGAGTAAATCCGCTGAGAAATATTGGCGACGGAAACATTAGTTCATCGGGAGAATATTGAAGTAGAGTGTCAAATCGCCGGTGAACATTACAGGTTGGTATAAAGTCATTCTTTTTACAGATCACCTTACCTTTCGAGAATATAACTGGCAGCAGGGAGTGTGTTGCTTCGTGCTAAAGGAAACAAATTAGTATTCATATTAGTGTCGGGACCATTAATTTCATGTATTGAATGAGAAAATCGCGGGTCAAACCGCTGGAGGACGATACCACCTTCTGTGAGATACGAACAGCTAAGTCAGTAGCTTCACATACCCTGTGTTTCCAACAATCTTACCAGCTATTCCTAGAGTAAATCCGCACAATAGTATTAGCAATTGACACATTTAATTTACTTCATGCATATTAATGTAGTGAGTCAAACCGTTGCAGAACATTACCAATTCGTTTGAAGTCATTCCTTTTACCGAATTCCTTACCTTCCGGGAAGCTAACCCGCCGTATCGAGAGTATGATTTCTTGCTCAGAAAAGCACATTAGTAACATTTTGGTGGCGACAGGTGAAATTCATGTAATAATTAGAATATCGATGGTCAAACCGGTCTAGAACGTTACAACACTCTTTGAGAGTAGGGACGGCTAGATCAGCAGCTTCACCTATCCTGTGATTCCGAGGGATAAACCAGGTATACCGGGAGTATACCTGCTGTACAATATTCGCAATAGAGACCTTAATTTGCGGTATGAATAGTAATGTAGATATTCGAACCATCGTTGAACGGTACTTACTGATATATGGCCAAACATAAACCGCTCAAGCATGTGTCATGCTTAGTGTCCAAGGAAACAAATTAGTAGTCTCTTTAGACGTCGGACACTTTAATTAGGAATATAACTTCAACAAGAATATGAAGGGTCAAATCGTCCGAGAACGTTACCACCTCCTATGAAAGTCGGATGGCTAAGTCAATAACTTCACCTTTCCTATCATTTCAAGAGATGAACCATATATTCCAGCCGTAAATGCGTTGGTGAGTACTGGCAATAGATACCTTAATTCGCGGAGTAAATATTAAAATAGTGCGTCAAACCGTTTGATAGCGTTAGCAATTGGTATGTAGTCATTCGTATTACTTCCGGCCATATGTTCGGCGAACCTCGCCGGCTTCATGGAGAGTATAAGTTCGTGTTCAGAGAAAGGAGTTGGTATTCATTTCAGTGACGGCCACGTTGACCTCACGTATTCAAGAATCGCAAGATATCGCTTCACCTATCCCATGGTCCGGAGAGACAAACCACGGTTTGAATAGTAAGGAAGTGCGTCAAACAGTTTGAGAGCATTGGCAATTGGAATAAAGTCAAACAGTTTACAGATGGCCTTACCTACGGAGAAGCAAACTCGCTGTTTCAAGAGTATAGCTTCGTGATCAGAGGTAGAAATTAGTCTTCATTTTATTGGCGAGCACTTTAACTTCATGTATAGATTAGAAGATGGAGGGCAAAACAGTACGGCAACGGTATCGTCCTCTTTGAGTGTCGAACGCCTAAGACAAATCATTCACGTATCCTGTGATTCCGAAAGTCAAACCGAGTACTCTGGGAGAAAATCGGCTGTTCCTTAGCGGAATAAAATGACCTACTTCCCGGTATAAATATTAAAGTACAGTGTTACACAGTTGTGCAACATTCCCTATCGGTATAGAGTCAAGCATTCTACCGAAGGCATTAACTTCCGACAAGCTAATCCGCTGCATCGAGTGTATAAATTAGACTTTAGAGAGACAGAGTAATATACTTCTTAGTGTTGTGCAACTTACTTCCATGTATGAATTACTGGATAAAGTGTCAAATCGTTCCAGAACGTTACCACCAGCCTTGAGTGTCGGGCGGCTATTGCTTCTCCTATCCTGTGATTTCCAGGGTCTGACCGTGTATTCCGGGAGAAAATCTAATGAATAGTATTGGCAATAGACAACCATAATTTGCGGTATGAATATGAAAGTAGAGCGGCAAACCGTAAGAGAACTTTACCAGTTGGTATGACGACAAACAACTTCCCGGACACCATACTTTCCGCGATTCAAACCCGGAGTATCGAGGGTATAACTACGTGCTTATAGAAGAAAATTTGTATTCACTTTAGCGACGGATACCTTAATCTCGTGGATGAATAAGGAGATCGCGATTCAAACCGTTCGAGAACGATATCACTACAATTGAGAGTCTCACAGCTAAGTGAGTTCCATTACTGATCCTGTTATTCCGATAGTCAAACCAGGTATTTCTGGAGTAAATACACTGAACAGTATTGGCAATTGCCGCCTTAGTTCTCGGTTTGAATTCAGAATCAGCCAGTCAAGCCGTTGTAGAGCGTTAGCTATTGCTATAGAGTCAAACATCTTACCGATAGCCCAACCGTCGGAGACGGTAGCATGCAGAACCGAGAGTATAACGTCGTGTTCAGAGGAAGAAATTAGTGAACATTTTTGTGACGGGGACCATAATTTCTTTATGAATATGGACAGCGGTCGTCAAACTGTTCGAGAAAGTTACCACAATCTTTGAGATTTGACCGGCTAAGTCTATAGCTTCATACATTCAGCGATTCCGATAATCAAACTAGTTATTTTGTGAATAAATGCACTTTACAGTATACGCAGAAGGTACCTTAATTCGTGGAATGTATATTAATACAGTACGTCACACCGATGTAGAACGTCACACATTGGTATACTGTCAAACTTTTTACCGAAGGCCTTACCTTTGGAGAACATATCCCGCTGTATCGAGAGTATTAGTACGTATGCAGAGAAGAAAATTAGTATACCTTTTAGTGACATGCACCTTAATTTCCAGTATGAATAGGAAAGTCGATAGTAAAACCTTCCAACAGCGTTTACACCTTTGTTGCGAGTCACATAGCTAAGGCAATATTTTCTCGTATCCTGAGCCAAATTCCAAGATCGAAACAAGTTATTCCGTGGGTATATTCGATGAACAGTATTGACAATAAACGCTTCACTTCACGGTATGAATATCAAAGTGGGGAACAATCCGTTCGACTACATATTGAATTGCTATACAGTAAAACGTTTTACCGAAGACCTTACTTTCCACGTACGTACCTCGCTGTATCGAGAGAGTATCCTCGTGTTCAGAAATACAGATTAGTACACATTGTAGTGCGAAGCACCTTAATTTCATGTATGAATATGATGATCAAGTGTCAAACCGCTGGAGAACGTTACCAATTCATAGAAAGTCATTCTTTTTACCGAATACAGTATTGTGCGTGAACATAGCATGCTTTAGCGAGTGCGGTGCTTAATGTTCATGGAAACAGATCACTACATATATTAGCTATCGGACATGTAATTTTCATGTATGAATATCAAGACGACAGTCAAACCGTTTCAGAACTTTACCCACTTCCTTGTGAGTCGAACGTCTAAGTCAATAGCTTCACGTATCCTGTGGTTCCAAGAGTTATACCAGGCACACTGGAAGTAAATCCTCTGAACCGTATTGACAATAGGCACCATATTTCACGGTATGGATATTTGTGTATAGCGTCAACCGCTTTGAGAGCGTTACAAATTTGTATAATCGTTTACTGAACGTTTTACTGATCAGCTTACCCTGCGAAAGGCTAACACCTATTCCATACCAGGTGTACCGAGATTACAACATGCTGTTCAGAGGAACAAATAAGTACAGATTTTAGTGACGGGCACCTTAATTTCATGTATGAATAAGATGATCGAGGGGCAAACCTTTCATGAGAGTCGCACAAGCTAGTCAATGGCTTCACCTATCCTGTGATAGCGAGAGTGTACCTGGTATGCCGTGATTAAACACACTGAACAGAATTGGCAATGGACACCTTAATTCGCTGTATGAATATTCAGGACGATAGCCAAACCGTCGGTCAACATTACCAAATGGTATAAAGTCATTTTTTACGACCAATACCTTGCCTTCCTAGCATCAAATCCGTTGCAGGTTGTGTCTCGTTTACTGTCCGCGCACAAACAAATCAATAGACATTTTGGAACAGGGACACATTATTTTCATGCCTGAGTAGCAAAATCGAGAGACAAACAGTTGGAGAACATTACCACATTTCTTGAAAGTGGCACAGCTAAGCCAATGGCTTCACTTATCCTGTTATACCAAGAGTAAAAGCAGGTATTCCGGGATTCAATACGCAGTACAGTATTGGCAATAGGCATCGAAGTTCACGATATAAATATTAACGTACATAGTCTGACCGTTATAGAATGTCACTCATTGATATAATGTCCAGCATTTTACCGAAGGCCACACCATCCGAGACCCAGAAACGCTGTATCGAGAGTATAACTTCTTGATCAGAGAAACACATGAGTATTCATTTTACAATTCGGAGTCATTGTTTCGTGTATGGCTTAGAATACCGAGGGTGAAACTGTTCTAGAACGATCCCACCTTCTTTGAGGGTCGCACAGATATGCCAGTAGCTTTACCCATCCTGCGATTCCTAGAGAGAGACCAGGAATTTCACAACTTATCCCGCAGTACATTATTGGAATTAGACACGCCATTTCACAATATAAATATTAAAGAACAGTGTTAAACCATTGTAGAAAGCTACCTATTGCTACACAGTCAAGCTTTTTACCGAAGGCCTTACCTTACGAGAACCTATCCCGCTGCATCGAGTGTATATCTTCGTGATCAGGGATACAAATTAGTATATACTTTAGTGCCGACCACCTTAATTTCATGCATGAATTAGAAGATCAGGTGTCAAACCGTTCGAGATCGATACTACGATCTTTTAGGGTCGAACAGCTGAGTCAATAGCTTCACATATTTATGTGATTCCCAACGTCAAGCCAGGTATACGGGGAGTAAATGCGATATACCGTTTTGGTAATAGACACCTTTGTTTACGGTTTCAATACTAAATAGAGCATCACACCGTGTGAGAACGATACCAATTGCTATAAACCCAAACGTTCTACCGAAATCCTTACCCTTCGAAAGCCTAGCCCTCTCTATCGGGAGTACAGCAGCGTGTTCAGCGGATCGAATTAGCTTACGTTTTAGCTTCGGTCGCGTTAATTTCACGTATAATACATAAGATAGGGTGTCAAACCGTTTGAAAACGTTACCACCATCCTCGAAGGACGAAGGTCTAAGTCAATCGCATCACGTATCCCGAGATTCCGAGAGACACCCCTGGAAATCCGAGAGTAAGTTCGGTGATAGCATTGCCGGCAGACACCTTAATTCACGGATTGATTAAAAATGTAGAGCGTCAATCCGTTTGAGAGCATTGCGAATTGGTATAAAGTCAAACACTTAACCGAAGGCCTTACCTTTCGCGAACCGTGCCTGCTGCATCGAGAGTACAAGTTCGTGTTCACTGAAAAAAATTAGTATACATTTTAGTGACGAGCACGTCATTTTCATGCATGAATTAAAAGGTCGGGAGACAGATCGCACGAGAACGTTACCACCTTCTGTGACAGCTGAACGGCTATGTCAATAGCTTCACCTACCCTGTGAGGAGAAGCATACCAGGTATTCTGGGAATAATTCCGCTGAAGAGTTTTGGCAATAGGCACCTTGTTCACGGTTTGAATATTACAGAAGGGCGTCAAACCGTTTGAGGGCGTTACCAATTGGTATGAAGTCAATCACTTTACTGATTGCCTTGCCATCGGAAAAGCAAACAGGCCGTTTCAAGAGTATAACTTCGTGTCCATAGGATCAAATTAATACACATCTTAGTTAATGGGACCTTAGCAACATTATGAATAAGAAGATCGTGGGTCAAACCGTTTGAGATATTTGCCACATACCTTGAGATTCGAAAGGATAAGTCAATATCTTCATCTCTCCTGTGGTTCTGAGAGTCAAACAAGGTACTCCGGGATTAAATCCACTGAACTGTATTGGCAATAGTCAGCTTAAATAACGTCCGGAATATTATGGTTGAAAGTGGAACCGCCGGAGAACACTACCAATTGGAATTAAGTCATTCCTTTTATCCAATACCTTACCATCCGAGAACCCAAATAGCTGCAGCGATTGCGTTGCGTAGTTTTCAGGTGATAATATTAGTAGACATTCTAGCAGATGGACACATTATTCTCATGCGTATATAGGAATATTGAGGGTAAACAGTCCGTGAATATTATCGCCTTCCTTGAGAGTCGAACAGCTAAGTGAATAGCTTCACTTGTCCTGTGATTCTGATAGTCAAGCCAGGTTGATCTGAAGTAAATCCGACGTATTATATTGGCAATGGACACCTTTGTTCACGGTTAGGATATTACAGTGGAGCGTCAAACCGATTGAGTACGATACAAATTCGTATAAAGTCAAACATCCTACCAAAGACCTTACCAGCCGAGAATCTATCCCGCTGTATCGAGAGTAAAACTTCGTGTTTCGGGAAACAAATTGGCATTCATTTTAGTGACGGGCAGCTGAATTTCATGTATGAATTAGAAGATCGTGGGAGAAATTTGCCATCTTCCTTGAGACTCAAACGGCTTAGTCAATGGCTTCACGTATTCTGTGATTCCGAGCGTCAAATCAAGTATCCCTGGATTAAACACCGCTGCACGGAATTCGCCAATGGAGACTTCAGATCACGGTATGAGTATTAATGTTGGAGTCAAACTGACGGAGAACACAACACATGCCCATAAAGTCATTTCGTTCACCGAAAGCCATTCCTTCCTAGAACTTAACACGCTGTAGCGAATATCTCGCTTATTGCACACGGCAAGGAATTAGTAGATATTTTAGCGGACGGAAACCGCCATTTTATGTATAAATATAATCATCGAGAGACAAACCGTTCGAGATCGTTACCACCCTCTTTGAGAATCGATCGGCTAGGTCAATAATTTCACCGATCCTGTGATTCCAAGGGTCATACGCTGCAGTCCGGGAGTGAATCAATCCGATTGAGTACGTTAACAATTGGAATAAAGTCAAACGTGTTACTGAATCCCTCACCCTCCGAAAGTCTAACGCATTATGTCGAGAGTATAACTTGGTGCTCAGGGGAAGAAATTTGTGTACATTTTAGTGGCGGGCGCTTTATCATCATGCATGAATTAGAAGATCGATGTGTCAAACCGCTCGAGAACGTTACTTCATTCTTTGAGAGACGATACTAGTTTGGCCTCTGAACTCCAAGACATACTGTTAATACAGCGGGATGGCTTCCCAGAAGGTAAGGCCTTTCTATAATGTTTGACACTATATCAATACGTAACCTCCTACAAAGCTTTGACTCTGGACATTAATATTTATACCATGAAATAGGGTGTACGATGCCAATAAGGTATAGCGGATTTACTCCCGAAATTCTTCCTTTGACTTTCGGAACCACAGGATAGGAGAAGCTATTGACCTAGTCGTTTGTCTCTCACAGAAGGTGGTAACGCTCTGGAGCAATAACATCCGAGATCATTCAATTCACGAATGAAATTAATGTGCTCGTCACTAAAGTATATGCTAGATCGTACCTCTGAACACCTTGTTATACTCTCGAAACAGCCTGTCAGTTTTTCGGTGTGTAAGGCATTCTTCGAGGGATTTAACGCTACACGAATAGGTAGTATTCTACCGCGGCTTGATGGCCCGCTTTAATATTCTTACCGGGACATAATGTGTCCATTGCCAATACTGTTCAGCGGATTTATTCCCGAAGAAACCTCGATTGACGCTCAGAATAACAGGGTAGGTGAAGCTACTGACGTAGCCGTTCGGTTCTATAGAAAGATTGTATCGTTCTGGAACGCATTGGCGCTTGATTTCTCTATGCATGCACGCAATGATGCTGACCATCTGCTAAAATATGTACAAATCTGTTTGGTTGTACACTAAGATAGGCAATCCCTAGTTCGGTATTGGATCTTGGATGATAAGACATTTGATAAAACATTTGACTTTATACCAGTTGGTAACGTTCTCGAACGGTTTGACGCTCTACATTAATAGTCAGACCGTGAATTATCGATTCTATTGCCAATACTGTTCAGAAGGTTTACACCCGCAATACCTGGTTTAACTTTAGGAAACACAGGGCAGCAGAAGGTATTATGATAGCCGTTAGACTCTCAGCGAACGTGGTCATGTACATGAACGGTTTGACGCTCGATATTCTAATTGATGCACGAAATAACGGTAACCGCTTCTGAAATATATACTAATGTGTTTCTCTGGGCTCGAAGTTATATTCCCGATGCAGCGTGGGAGGTTCTCGAAAGGTGAGGCCTTCGGTGAATTTGTTGAGTTTATGGCAATTGGTAACGCTATGAAACGGTTTGACGCGGTACCTTAATATTCCATCCGTGAACTAAGGAGTCGATTGACAATACTGTGCATTTGTTTCACGCCCGGAACACCTGGTTTGGCTCCCAGAATCACCGGATGGGTGAAGTTATAGACATAGCCGTCCGATGCTCAAAGAAGGTGGTATCGTGCAAGAACGGTTTGACTCTCGATCATCTAATGGAAACATGAAATTAAACTGCCCGTCACTATAATGTATACTGATTTGCTTCTATTATCACGAAGTAACACTCTCGTTACAGCGGGATACGTTCGCGGAAGGTGACATATTCTGTAAAGAGAATGACTTTAGAACTATTGGTAATGCTCTCCGCCGGTGTGACTACCTACTCTAATGCTCATGCAGCGAACTTAGATGTCTATTGCCAATGATGTACAGAGTATGTACTCCGAGAATGCCTGGTTCATGTCTCGGCATCCCTGAATGATTGAAGATATTGACTTACCTGTGCGACTCCCAAAGAAGTTCGTCACGTTCACGAACCGTTTGTCCCTCGATCTTCTGATTCGTAGATAAAATTAAGTTTCCCGTCACTAAAAATTATAATATTTTGCTTCGCTGGCGACGAAGTAACACTCCCGATACAGACGGCTAGTTTCTCGGAAGGTACGGCCGTCGGTAAACAGTTTGACTCTATAGCCATACGTACCGTTGCTCAACGGTTTGACTCAGTACATTGAAATCCATACCAGTAATTACGGTGCCAATTGCCAATACTTCACAGCGGACATACTCCTGGTATGGCTGGTTTGGCTCTCGGTATCACAGGATAGGTGACGCTATTTACTTAGCCGCTCGGCTCTCAAGGTAGGCGGTAACGTACCTCATCGCTTTGCCTCTCGATGCTGATATTTATACATAAACATTTGATGTCGACAGGCTAATATGTCCACTAATTTGTGTCCGCCAACAACGAGCAAGACACTCCCTATGAAAGGTTAATATTCTCGGCGGGTAAGGTAATTCGGTAAGGAGGGTAACATTATACGAATTGGTTATGACCTCTGAGAGTTTGCGCTCTACATTGATATTGAAACAGCGAATTAAGGTGTCTATTGCCAATAGTTTTCAGGTAATTCACTCCCGAACAACCTGGTTTGGCTCATGGGATTAAAGGATATATGAAGCCATTGACATGGCCGTTCGACTCTCGAAGAAGGTGGTATCGTTCTCGAACGCTTTGACCCTCGGTATTGATATTCACAAACAAACATGTGTTGCTCGCCCGTTAAAATATCTGCTAATTTGTTTCCATGCACATTAAGCAGGACACACGCTACAGCGTGTTATGCTTTCCGAAGGTATGGTATTCGGTAAAACGTATGACTTTGTGCACATTGATAATGTTCTCCGCCGGTATAACTATCTACAATAATAATCATACGTTGAATTAAGGTGCCTGTTGTCAACAAACTTCACACCGGACATACTCGCGGATTATCTGACTTGACTCTAGGTATCACAGGATTCTACAGTCAAAACGGAGGGTTTGTTTCACCGAAGGTAAGGCTATCGGCAAACTGTTTGACTGTATAGCAATTGGCAACGATCTACAACGCTTTCACACTCTACTTTAATATTCAAACCGTGAGCTAATGTGCCAATTGCCAATACTCATCAGCGATCTTTCGCCCAGGGTTCCTGGTTTAACTGTCCGAATCACAGTATAGGTGAAGCTATTGACTCAGCCGTTCATCTCACACAGAATGTGGCAACGTTCGCGTAGGGTTTGACACTCCATCTTCTAATTCGTGCATAATTTTATGGTGCTCATCCCTAGAATGAATGCGAGTTCGTGCCACTGATCACGGTGTCATGCTCCCGATATAGCAGGTTAGTTTTGCGGATAGTTAGGCATTCTGGCAGAATTTCGACCATACACCTATATGAAATGTTCAACAACTGCATTACAACCTGCTTTATTATTCAAACCGTGAACTGTGGTGTCTACTGCTAATGCTCTTCAGCGATCTTACTCTCAGTTTTCCCGGGCTGACACTCCGAATCACAGAATAGGTTAGGCTGCATTCTTAGGCATTCGACTCCAAAAGAAGGTGGGAACTTTCTCTAACGGATTGGATCCTTATTGTTCTATTCGTACATGAAAATGAGGTGTCCGCCTGCTAAAGTATCGACTAGTTTTTTTCCGTGTGCACTAAGCAAGACACTTTCTGCAGTGGGTTATGATCTTGGTTGGTAATTGTTCCGGTAAAATCTTTGACTTTGTACCATCTAGTTATATTCTCCAACGGTTTGACTACCTACATTAATATTCATAACATAAATTATGGTGTCTATTGCCTTTAGTGAACAGCGGATTCACTCTCGCAATACCTGGATCGAAGCTCGGAATCACAGGCTAGGTGCCGCTATTGAATTAGCTGTGCGAATCTAACGGATAGATGTATCTTTCTGGAACAGCATGCATATAGATCTCCATATTCATACATGAAAAGAAGGTGCCCGTCACGAAACAGAATAATAGGTTTTTTGACAACCGATACAGCAGGCTAGGGTATCGGAAGGTAAGGGCCAGCGGAAGAAAGTTTGTATCTATGCCAGTGCGTTATGTTCGACAACGGTTTCACTCTGCAATTTAATATTTAAGCCTGGAGGTAGGGAGTATAGCGCCAATATTGTACAGCCGATTTACTCCCTGAATACCTGGTTTGACTCTCTCAATCGGAGGATACGTGAAAATATTGACTTACCCTATCGTCTCCTTCAGAATGTGGCAACCTTCACGAGTGGTTCGACTCTTGATATTTCAGTTCATGCATGGCATTAAGGTGTTCGTCACTAAAATGACTAAAATTCCTACCTCTGAACATACTGTCATACTCTCCAAAGAGCTGATACCTCTTTCGGAGGGTAAGATATTCTGTAAGAAGTTTAACCCTACACGAGCATGTAATGTTCTACTACGGCTTAACGGCCTGCTTTAATATTTAAACCCCGAATTGAAATCAATATTGTCAATACTATAATGAGAATTTAGTCCCGGAATATCTGGTTGATATTTCGCAAACATGGGATATATGATGCTATTGACATAGCTGCTCGTACCTCACAGAAGGTGCTACCGTTCTCGATCAGATTGACTTCCGATCATCTAACTTATACATGAAGTAAAGGTGCCGTCACTAAAATTAAGACAAACATCTTTGCCTGATCACGAAGGTATACTCTCGATGAAGCTGTTGAGGTTTGCGGTGGGTATGGCGATCTGTGAGAAATATAACCCTACTCGAATAGGTATTGCTCAACAACGGCTTGACGGCCTGCTTCAATATTCATACCGTATACTGAGGAGCCTATTGCCAAAATTTTTTAACGGATTAACTCCCGGAATACATTATTTAACTCTCGAAATCACGGGACAGATGAAGCTATTGTCTTAGCGGTTCGACTCCAAAAGAAGATGGTTCCGTTTACTAACGGTTCCACTTTCGATTTTGCTATTTATACATGGATAGGGCGTCCGGCTGCTGACATGTCGAATAATTTGTATCTGTGAACAATGAGTAAGTCACGCGCTACTGCGGGGGAGGTTCTGATAAGGGAAGGTATTCGGTAAAGAGAATTTATGTATAACAACTTAATGATCGGATTGCCCTACTACAGTATTATTCATACAGCGAATGAAGATGTTTATTGCTATTAATGTTCTGCGCATTTATTCCTGGAAAGCCTGGCTTAGCGCTAGGAATCGAAGGATGGCTGATGCTATTGACCTATCCGTTCCGCCTTCAGAAAGGGTGGTATCGTTCTCAAACTGTTTGACGCTCTACTGTATTATTCAATCGTTGAATTAAGGTATCTATTGCCATTACTGTACAGCGCATTTACTCCCGTAATATCACGCTTGACTTTTGGAATCTCAGGATATATGATGCTATAGACTTACCCGTTCGAATCTCGAGGAAGGTAGCAACTTTCTCGAACGGTTTCAACCTCGATCTTCATATTCATATTGAAATTATGGAACCGGTCACTAAAATGTATAATAATTTAATTCTCTGAACACAAAGATATAATTTCGAAGCGGAGGGTTAGTTTCGCCGAAGGTTAGGCTAACTGTAAGATGTTTAACTGTATACCAGTATGCAACATTCAACAATGGTTTGACGGTCTGCTTTAATATTAAAATGGTGAAGTAAGGTTTCTATTGCCAATACTGTTGAGCGGATATACTTTCGGAATACCTGGTTTGCATCTCCAAATCGCGGGATTAGAGAAGCTATTGGCACATCAGTTCTACTCTCAAAGAGGGTGGTAACATTCTCGGACTGTTGGGCCATCAATCTTCAAATTCACTTGAAGTTAACGTGCCGTCACTGAAATGAATACTAATTTCTTTCTCTGAACACGAAGTTATATGCTCGATACAACGGGTCAGACTTTTCTCAGGGTATGGCCTTCTGAAAAGCATTTGACTTTATAGCAATTGGTAACAATCTCAAACTGTAATACGCTCTATTTAAATACTCAAAACGTGGAATAAGGTGACCATTACCAGTTCTGTTCAGCCGATTTACTCCAGGAATACCTGGCATAACTCTTGGGATCTCAGAATGGGTAGAGCTATCGGCTTAGCCGTACGACTTTCACCGAATGCGGTAACGACCTCGAACGGTTTGTCCATCTGCCTTCAAACTCATAAATGAAAATAAGGTGTCAGTCAGAAAACGTATACTAACTTGCATCTCGCAACACGTTGCTATAATCACGATATAGCGTAGTATCTCCACGGAATGTAAGGCCTTCTGTATAAAGTTTGACTCCATAGCAGTAAGTAACGTTCTACAACGGTATGACTCTGTCTTTTACTATTTATACTGCGAATTGAGATGTCTGTTGCTAATACTATCCAGCCGATTTACGCCTGGATTGCCAGGCTTGACACTCGGAATCACAAGTATATGTGCAGCTATTGACTTAGTCGTTGGACTCTCGATGGAGCTGGTAACCCTTATCGAACGGCTTGACACTATAGATTCTTATTGATACATGAAATTAACGTGTTCGTCTGATAAAATGTCCACTAGTTCCTTCCTATGAACCCAAAACAAGACAGAAGATTACGGCGGCTTGCGTTCTGGGAATGTAAGGTGTAGGTTCAAAAGAAAGACTTTCTACCAATTGGAAATGTTCTCCCACGGTTTGACTCCCAACCTTAATATTTATGCCGACAATTATTGTATCTATTTCCAATGCTGTATAGCGTATTTATGCCTAAAATACGTGGTTTGAATCCCACAATGAATAGGAGAACTTATTGTCTTAGATGTGGAGCTTTCAAAGATGGTGGTAATGATCTCGTACGGTTTGACGCTCAATCTTCTAATTCATATATCATAATAAGAGATATGCCTCTGCAATAATGTCTACTAATTTGGTTCCGTGAGCAATAAGCATGACACTCGATAAGGCGCGTTATGTTCTCGGAGGTTATTGTATTCAGTAAAAAGAAAGGCACAATACCAATTGATAATGTTCTCCGACAGATTGGCCTTCTACTTTAATATTCATGCTCTGAATGAAGGTGTTTATTGCCAATACTGCACAGCGAATTCACTTCCGGCATAAATGATTTGGCTGTCTGAATGACAGGCTAGGTGAAGCTATTGACATGACCTTTCGACTCTCGAAGATGGTAGTATCCTGGATCGAAGGGTTTGACCGTCGATCTTCAAATAAATACATCAAATTGAGCTTCCACTCCCTCATGTGTACACCAATATGTTTCTCTGGCCAGAGAGTTATACGCCCGATACAGCGGATTTGTCTCTCGGAAGATATGGCCGCCGGTAAAAAGTTAGACTCGATACCAAAAAGTAACGTTCTACTACGGTTTGACTCTGGTATTTAATATTTATACCATGCAATAAGGTGTATGATGCCAATAGTGTGCAACAGATCTTCTCCCTCAGTGCCTGGTTTGACTCTCGGTATCACGGGATATGTGAAGCCATTGACTTAGCCGCCAGACTCACAAGGCTTGTTGTAACGTTCGGGAACGTTTTGACCCACGATCCAGTAATTCATACATGAACCTAATGTGAACGACACTAAGATGTATAATACTTTGTCTCTCCGAAGGTGAAGTTATACACTCGATGCATCGGGTCAGCTTCTCGGAGACAAATGCCTTCGGTAGAATGTTTGACTCTCTACCAATAGGGAACGTTGCACAACTTTGTGGCACTGTACTCTGATATATATATAACGGGAAATAGGTTTTTTAGTGCCGATACTGTACAGCGCATTTACTCCCAGTGAACCTAGTTTGACTCTCGGAATCACAGGTTACGTGCAGCATTTGACTTAGCCGTTCGAAACACAAAGAATGTGATAAAATACCCATACGGTTTGACCCTCCATCTTTTGATTTATACATGAAGTTAAGGTGCTCGTCACTGACATGTTGACTAACGTCTTTCTCCGAAAACGAAATTGTACTGCTGATACAGCGTGTTAGGTTCCAGGACGGTAAGGTCTTAACTCAAACTTTTGACATCATACCAATTGGTAACGGTCTTGAAAGCTCAGACTGTGTACTTTAATATTCAAACCGTGAATTAAGTTGTCCACTGCCTATAGTGTCCAGCGAATTTACTCCCGGAAACCCTGGTTTGACTGTCGGAATCACAGTATGGGTGAAGCTATTGCCTTTGCCCATTGACTCGCTAAGACAGTGGTATCGTTCGCTAACGACATTGACCCTCGATCTTCTGTATAATACATGAAATTATAGTGCCTGATACTAAGATTTAGAATAATTTTTATCCCTGTACCCGAAGATATGCTCTCGATGCTGCGGGTTAGTTTCTCGTATGGCAAGGTCTTCGGAACAAAGTTCGACTTTATACCACCTAGCAACGTTCGTAATCGGTTTAACGCTCAACTTTAACAATCAATCCGTCAATTAAGGTATCTAGGGCCAAAACTGTACCTCTGAATTAAACCCGGCACACCTGGTTTGTCTTTCGGAATCACTTGATTAGTGAGGCTGTTGACTTGGACCTTCGACTTCCAAGGAAGGTGGTACCGTTCACGAACGGTCTGACTCCCGATTTTGCAATTCATATATGGAAATAAGGCGTGCTTCTGCTAAAGTGACTACTAATTTGATTCCGAGTACACTAAGCAAGGTACTGGCGACAGCGGTTTAGGTTTTTTGCGGGTAAGGCCTTCGGTAAAAGGTTTGAGTCCGTACCAATATGTGACGTCCTACAGCGGATTGACTAGGAACTTTGTTATTTGAATCGTGAGTTAAGGTGTCTAATGCGAATACTATATAATGGATTCACTCCCGGCTAAACTGCTTTCGCTCTCGTAATCACAATATATGTGAAGCTGTTGAGTAAGCCGTTCGACTCTCAAGGAAGGTGGATACATTCTCGAATGGCTTGACACTGGATCTTCTGATCCGTAGAGGAAATTAAGTTGCCCGTCTCTAAAATTCATACTATTTTATTATTTGGACCACGAAGTCATACTCTCGAAACAGCGGGTTTGCTTTTCGAAAGGTAAGGCCTTGATAAAATGTTTGACTCTGCGCTAATAAGTATCGTTCAAAAACGGTTTGACTGTGTACTGTAATACTTATTCCGTGAATTAGGGTGTCTATTGCCAATACTTTACCGCGGATTTACTTCCGTAATGTCACGTTTGACTTTCGGAATCACAGGATATATGAGGCTATTGACTTACCCGTTCGAATCTCAAAGAATATGGCAACATTCTCGAAAGTTTTCACCCTCGACCTTCATATTCATATTGAAATTAAGGATCCGGCCACTAAAATGTTCAATAATTTGCTTCCCTGAACACAAAGATATACTTACGAAGCGGGGGGTTAGTTTCGCCGAAAGTTAAGCTATCGGTAAAATGTTTAACAGTATACTAGTATGCAACTTACAACAATGGTTTGGCGGTCAGCTATAATTTTCAAATCGTGATGTAAGGTATCTAATGCCATAATGTGCAGCGGATTTACTCCCGGTCAACCTTGTATGACTCTAGAAATCACATGATTGATGAAGCGATGGACTTAGCCGTTCTATTCTCACAGAAGGTGGCAACGTCCTCGAACGGCTCGACCCTTAATCTTCTAAATTATAAATGAATTTAGGGTGACGTCACTGAATTGTATACTAGTTCCTCCCACTGAACATGGTGTTATACTCGCGATAGAGCTGATAAGTTTTTCGTAGGGTGAGGCATTCTGTAGGATGTTTAACCCTACACGAATAGGTAACGTTCTCAAACGTTTTATTGCTCTTTTTTAATGATCAAACCGTGAATAAAGGTGTCTATTGCCAATACCATACAGCGGATTTACTCCAAGTAAAACTGGTTTGCCTCTCGGAATCAAAGGATAGGGGAAGTTATTGACATTGCTGTTGGACTCTCGGAGAGGGAGGTCACGATCGGTTTGCCCCTCGATCTTCTAAATCATGCACCAAGCTAAGGTGCCCGACACAGAAATGAAGACTAATTTCTACGTCTGAACACGATGTTGTACCCTTGATTCAGAGGGTTAGATTCACCGCAGGTAAGGCTTCCGGCAAAAGTTTGACTCGATAAAAATATATTCTCCCGGAGTCCTAACTTGACGTTTCGAATCATGCGATTGGTAGAGCTATTAACGTAGCCGTTTGATTATCAATGGAAGTGGTAACGATCTAGAACGGTTTGACCCTCGATCTTCTAATTCATGCCGGATTTTAAGGTGCACGTCACTAAAATGTATACTTGTCTGTACCCCCGATCACGGTGTTATACACACGATACAGGGGTTTAGTTTTTTATTTAGTATTTTAGTTAGTTAGTATTTTTATTATGGAATTAAGGTGTTTGTTGCCCATTCTGTTCACCGGATTTACTGCCGAAGTACCTGGTTGGACTATCGGAATCACGGAATAAGTGAGGGTACTGACTTAGTCGCACAAACCTCAAGGATGGTGGTAACGTTCTCGGACACTTAGAGAAACGAAAATTGAGCTTTCAAGATCGAGCGGCAAACCGTTGGAGAATGTTAACACCTTCTGTGAGAGACGACCAGATAATTTAATAGCGACACCTGTCCCTGTGAATCCGTGAGCAAAACCAGTTATTCCGTGAGTAAATCCGCTGTGCAGTATTGTCAAAAGACACTTTAAATCACGGAATCATTATTAAATTACAGCGTCAAACCGTTATAGAACGTTTCATATTGGTATACGGTCAAACCTATTTCCGAAGTCCTTACCTTCAGAGAACATATCCCACTATGTCGAGGGTATAACATCTTGTATAGAGAAAGAAATTGATATACATATTAGTGACAGGCACATCATCTGCATGTATGAATTGCATTAACGAGCGTTAAACCTTTCGGTACCGTTACCACATTCCAATCAACCGTAAGGCTAAGACAATCCTTACACCTATCTCGTGATTCTCGAGATACTCAAACCAGGTATGCCGGGAGAAGTACCACTGTACAGTATTGGCATTATACAGCGCATTTTACACTATAAATAGTGGTATAGTGATTGGAACTATCATAGAACGTTACCCACTGGTATAGGTTCAAACCTTTCACCGGATACCTTACCCTCCAAGAACCTATCCCGCCGTAGCGACTGTCTTGAAAATGTTTGCGGAAACAAGCTAGGACACACTGTAACGGACGGACACCACATGTTTGTGTGTGTATATCATCATCGAGAGTCAAAGCGTCCGAGAACGTTACCACCTTCATCTGGAGTCGAGTGGCGTCAACAACATCATCTCTCCTGTGCTTACGATCGTCAAACCATGTATTCCTGGAGTTAATACGCTTAATAGATTTGGAAATAGACACCTTAATTCGGGGTATGTGTATTAACTCAGAGAGTCAAACCGTGGAAGAACTTTACCAATTCGTACATTGTGATTATTTTTACAGAATACCTTTCCATAGGAGAACCTAACCCAGCGCAGCGAGTGCCTCGCTTAATGTTCACGGAAACAAATTAGTAACCGTTACAGCAGACGGACACGTCATTTTCATATTTGAATAGTAAATCGAGCATCAAACGTGAAGTCTGTAGCTTCACCTATCCTGTGATTACGAAAATCCAGCCGGGTATTCCGGGAGTAAATGCGCTGAATAGTATCGGCCAGAGACACGTTAATTCAAAGCTTCAATGCAAATGTAGAGCGTCAAAACGTTTTAGAACATTATCAATTTCTATAACATCAAACATTTACCCATGGCGTTAACTTCCGCGAATCTCACCGGCTTCAACAAGAGTATAACTTCGAGTTCAAGGAAAGAAATTAGTATTCATTTCTGTGACGGGCCTCTTAGCGTCACGTATGAATTAGAAAATCGATGCTCAAGCAGCTCTCAAATGTTAGCACCCTCTTTCAGAGTAAGGCGGATGAGTCCATGGCTCCCCATCCTGTGATTCCGAGCGTAAAGCCACTTATTCCTGCAGTAAAGCCGCTGATCCGTATTTGCAATAGACACCTTAGTTTACGGTTTGAATATTAACGAAGAGCGTCAAACCTTTTGAGCTCGTTGCCTTTTAGTATAAAGTCAAAAGTATTACCGATGGCCTTACCTTTCGCGAACGTCACCGGCTTCAGCATGAGTATAACATCGTGTTCAGAGGAACAAATTAATATACATTTTTAGTGACGGGCACCTTAATTTCATGTATGAATTAGAAGATCGAGGGTCAAACCGTACGACATCATTAGCACCTCTGAGAGACGAACAGCGAAGCAAATATCTTCACGTAGCCGGTGATTCCGAAAGTCAAACCATATATTCTACGAGTGAAAGCACTGTACATTATTGGCTATGGAAACCTCAACTCACGGCTTGAACATTGAAGCAGGCCGTCAGTCGTTGTAGAACAGTAACTATACGTGTAGGTCAAAACTACTTACAATATGCCTTACCCTCCGAAAAGCTAACCGCTGTATCCGGAGTGTGGCACTGCTTTCAGAGGTACGATATGGTGTTCATGACGAGAACCTCCATTTCATGCATGAATCAGAAGATCGAGGGTCAGACCATTCGAGAACGGTGCCACCTTCTGTGAAAGACGGGCGACAAAGTCAATATCTTCACCTATCCATTGATTCCAAGAGTCAGCCCAGGTATTCCTGTAGGATAAACACTGGCGAGTACTGACAATTGACACCTTAATTCACGGTTCTAATATTAAAGGAGAGTTGGAAATCACTGTAGACACTACCTATTCGCGTAGAATCAAATTGTTTCAAAGGCCTTACATTACGAGAAGACCAACTCTATGTAGGAGGTGCCATGCTTATTGTTCATGGAAACATATAAGTAGACATTTTAGTGACGAGCACCATAATATCATGTATGATATTATATGATCCAGGATCAAACCGATCAGGAACGTTAGCACCATTTTTGAGTGTCGAGCGGCTATATATATAGCGTCACCTATCCTGGGATTCGAGATTCAAACGAAGTATTCTACGTGTAAATCCGATGTACATTATCAGCATTAAAAACCCTACTTCCCGGTATAAATATTAAAGTAGAGAGTCACACAGTTGTAGAATGTTACCTATTGGTAGAGAGTAAAACATTTTACAGATAGCCCTACCTTCGGAGACGATACCCTGCCATATCGAGTGTATAACGTCGTGGTCAGAGAAGTAAAATGGAACAAATTTTAGAGACGAGCACATTAATTTCATTATTAACAAGTAGTCCGAGGGTCGTACCGTTCGAGAACGTTAGCAGATTCTTTGAGTGTGGAACGGCTAACTTAACAGCTTCATCTGTCCTGTGATTCCGAGCGTCAATCCAGGCATTCCAGGAGAACATTTGCTGATAGGTGTTGGCAATAGACAAATTAATTCACGGCTTGATTATAAAAGTTTCACGTTGAACCATTGTATAACGTTACTCATTCGTATTGGGATAAACATTTTACGGAAGGCCTATCATTCCGAGAAGCACAACCCGCTCTAGGGTGTGCCTTGCTTATTACTCATGGGATGAAATTAGTAGACATTTTGGCAGACGGACAACTGCTTTCCATGTACGAATGGCGAAGTCGAGAGTCGAAACTTTGGAGTACGATCCCGTCTGCATTGAAAGCCCAACTGCTAAGACAATAGCTGCACTTTTTTGTGATTCCGAGGGACAGACCAGGTATTCCTGGATTCAATACGCTGTACACTACTTTTAATGCAATTCTTTGATCGCGGTTTGCATATTAATGTTGAGCACCAATCCGTTTGATAATATTACCAATTGGTATAAAGTTAGACATTTTACGGAATGTCATACCCTCCGAAAGCCTAACGCCAACTATCGAGAGTAAGACATGGTGTTCAGTGGTAGAAATTAGTATACATTTTATAAGGCAGACAAGTAGTTTTTATGAAAGGATAACAGAACCGAGTGTCAAACAATTCGAGAAAATTACTACGATCTTTGTCAATCGAACGGCTATGTCAGTAGCTTCATACATCCTGTGACTCCGAAAGTCTAACCAGATATTCCGCGAGTAAATGCGCTGTACAGTATTGATAAAAAATACCTTAATTCACGGATTGAATATTAAAATATAGCGTCACAACGTGTGAGAATATAGCAATTGCTATAAATTCAAACGTTTTACCGAATGCCTTTACGACCCAGATGCTAACCCGCCGTATCGAGAGTATAGCTTGGAGTTTAGGGAAATACATTAGTATACAACTAAGTCACGTCACCTTAAATTCACGTATGAATTTGAAGATCGGTGGTGAAACTGTTCGAGTCCGTCACGACCGTCTATGAGATTGGATTTGCTTTGTCAGTAGATTCAGATGCCCTGTGCTTCCGATAGGCATACCAGGTATTCCTGGAGTAAATCCTCTGAACAGTACTGACAATTGACACGTTAATTCGCTGCTGGAAAATCAATGTAGAGTGTCAAACGGTTGTAGATTGTTTCCCATTGGTACAGAGTGTCAATTTCTTCTTTGGGCCTTACGTTCAGAGAACTTAACTCGCCGTATCGAGTGTATAATTTAGTGTTTCGAGAAGCAAATAACTAATCACCTTAACGGCGGACAACTTAATTTCATGTATCAATAAGAATACCGCGAGTCAAGCCTTGCGAAGACGTTCTAACCTTTCTTGATTGTCGCACAGCAAATTCAATAGCTTTACCTATCCTGTCATTTGGAGAGTCAGGCTAGATATCCCGGGAATCAGTCCGCTGAAAACTGTTGGCAGCAGATACATGATCCCGCGGTATGTATATTAAGGTGGAGAGTCAATCCCTCGGAGAACATTACCAAATGGTTTAAAGCCCTTCGTTTTCCGAATACCTTACATTCTGTGAACATAACCCGCTGTATCAAGTGTATATCTTCGTGTTCAGAGAATCAAATTAGACACATTTTAATGACGGGCATCTTATTTACATATATGAATAGAAAATCCAAGAGCAAAGTCTATCGAGAACATTACCGCCATCTGTAAGAGTCGAACGGCTAAATTAACAGCGTCACTTAATCTGTGATTCCAGGAGTCAAACCAGGTAGTCCGCGACTATACGCGCCGTACAGTATTGGCATTAAGCACGCAATTTCACGGTATAAATATTAAAGTACAGAGTCACATGGTTATGTAACGTTATATAGCCAACTTTTTACCGATGGCCTTACTTTTCGAGAAGCTACCCGCTGTATCGAGATTATACCTTCGTGTACAGAGGAGAAAATTAATGTACATTATAGTGACGGGTGGATTAATTTCATGTAGGAATTAGAAGATCAAGTGTCAGACCGTTCGCGACCGTTACCACCTTCTGTGAGAGACGAACGGCTAAATCAGTAGCTTCACCTGTCGTATGATTCGGGGTGTCAAGCCAGGTATTCCTGGACTAAATCCGCTGAACAGTATCCCCAGTAGACAACACAATACACGGTGTGAATATTAAAGTAGAACTTCACTCCATTTGAGAACGTTACCAATTGGTATAAAATCAAACATTTTATTGAAGGCCTTACCCTGCGAATGTACAATGCGCTGTGTCGAAAGTATAGCTTATATACTATACAGTCGGGCACCTTAATTAGATGTATGAGTTACAAGATCAAGGGTAAAATCTTTCGAGAACGTTACTGCCTTCTTAGAGGGTCGAAGGGATACGTCAACAGATCCACCTATCCTGACATTTCCAGAGTCAAATCATGTATTTCGGGAATAGATCTGCTGTACAGTATTGGCCTCATACACACTATTTCATGGTAAACATATTTAGGTACAGATCCATACCGTTGTAGATCGCTACTTATTACAATAGAGCCAAACATTTCACACAAGACCTTACCCTCCGAGTACCTGACCCACTGTATCTAGAGTATAACTTCGTAATCAGAGATACAAATTCGTATACATTTTAGTGGCGGGCACCTTGACATCGTGTAGGAATTCGTAGATCTACTGTCTATCTGTTCGAAATCTATTCCACCTTCTTTGAATGTCGAACGGCTGTGTCAATAGCTACTCATACTTTTGTGATTCCGAGTGTCAAACCGTGTATTCCAAGAGTAAATCCGATGAACGGTATTAACAATAGTCACCTTCATTCACGGTATGAATATCAAATTAGAACGAAAAACCGTTTGAGAACATTGCCAATTTCCACAAGGACATTCTATTTATCTGATACCTTACCTTCAGAGATCATAATCAGCTGTATCGAGGGTATAACTTCGTGTTCAGCAATACAAATTAGCAGAAATTATAGTGACGGGCTCCGTAACACTTCGGGATAGAGTTTGACTCTCTAGCATTAGGTTCTACAACGGTATGACGGTCTGCTTCATTTTTATCATTTATTGGCCGGATCCACAGGATGTGTGAAGCATTTGACTTAGCCGTTCGACACACAAAGAAGGTGGAATCGTTACCAATTATCCTAGAATGACAGGATGGTTAGAGCTATTGACTCAGCCATTCGTCTCTCACAGATAGTGGCAACGTTCTCGACCAGTTTGACCCGCGGTCTTGTAACTCATACACGAAGTATAGGTACCCGTCACTGAATTGAATGCGAATTTGTTTCTCTGAGCACGAACATATACTCCCTATGAAGGCGGTGTAGTTCGCGGAATCAGTGGCTTTCGTCAAAACGTTTGGATTTACACCAAATGGTAACGCCCTCAACTGGTTGGACGCTCGACTGTAATATTCCAGCCTTGAATTAGGGTGTCCATTGCCAAGAGTATTCAGCGGACTTATTACCGGATTACCTGATTTGACTCTCGGAGTCACAGGATAGGTGGAGCTATTGTTTCACCAGTTCGATTCTAAAAGAGGGCGATAACGTTCTCGAACAGATTGACCCTTTATGTTCAAATTCATACAT
Source organism: Lasioglossum baleicum (assembly GCF_051020765.1). NCBI lineage: Eukaryota > Metazoa > Arthropoda > Insecta > Hymenoptera > Halictidae > Lasioglossum > Lasioglossum baleicum. Next base: position 3,167 of record NW_027469491.1, on the reverse strand, counting down.
GAAGTTAAGGTGCCCGTCGCTAAACTTGGTACTGTTTTACTTCACTCACCACGAAGCTATAATCTAGGTCCCTCTGGTTAGCTTCTCTGAATGTACGACGCACAGTTGGGAGTTTGACTTTATACCAACAGTAACGCCCTCCAACGGCTTGAGTCTGAACTTTAATATTCATAACGTGAATTAGTGTGCCTACTACCAATACTCTCCATCGGATTTACTTCCGGTTTACCTGCTTTGATTCTCGGCATCAAAGGGTGGGTGAAGCTATTGACTTAGCCGTTCGTGTCTCACAGAACGTGGCATCGTTCTCGAGAGGTTTTCCCCTCTCTCATGTAATACGTACATGAAGTTATGGTGCCGGTAACTGAATTGAATACTAATTTTTTTCTGTGAATTCGAACTTATGCTCTCGGTGAAGCAGATGTGGTTCGCGCTGGTTAAGGCCTTCAGTCAAACGATCGACATTATACCAATTGGTAATGTTCTCAAGCGGTTTGACGCTTTACTTCTTTATTCAAACCGTGAATGAATGTGTCTATCGGCAAAATTCTTCAGCAGTCATATTCCCAGAATACCTGGTTTGACTCCCCGAATAACAGGATACGGAAGCTATTGACATAACCGTTCGTCTCTCAGAGAAGTTGGTAACGTTCTCGAGCTATTTGACGCTCGGCCTTTAATTTCATGCATCAAATTAAGGAGCATGCCACCAAAATGTACACAAATGTGTTCCCCTAAACACATAGCTTTACTCTCGATACGGCGGGCAAGTCTCTCGGTAGGTAAGGTATTCTGTAAGAGGAATGACTTAATACGAATTGGTAATATTCTCCGACGGTTTGACTCCGTACTTTGATATTCATACCAGGAATTACGGTGCCTATTGCCAATACTTTTCAGCGGATATACTCCGCGTATAGCTGGTATGACTCTCGGTATAACAGGACAGGAGACGCTATTGACTTAGCTGTGCGGCTCTCAGGAACCCTGGTAACGGTCCCAACCGTTTGAAATTCGATCTTCTGGCACATCGGTAAAATTAAGTTGCCATTCACGAAAATCTATATTATTTTGCTTCTCTGGCCACGAAGTTATACACTCGATACGCTGGGTTAGCTACTCGGACGGTACAACCATCGGTAAAAAGTTAGACACTAACACTGTACAACTGTATGACTCAGTACTTAAATATTTGTAGCGGAAAGTAAGGTTCTTAATGCCCATACTGTATAGCGGATTTAATCCCGGAGTATCTGGTTTGGCACTGGGAATCACAGGATAGGTGAAGCTACTGACTTAGCCGTACGAATCTCAAAGACGGTAGTCACGTTTCCGAACGGTTTGACCCTCGATATTCCATTTCATTCATGAAATTATGGTGACCGTAACTAACATGTATAATTATTTTTTTCTCTGAACAGAATATTATTCCCACGATACTGCGACTCATGTTCTCGAAAGGTAAGTCATGTGAAGAAGAGTACGACGGCATACCAACCGGTAAAGATCGCAAACGTTTGGACTCCCTTCTATAACATTCATTTCGAGAATTAAGTTGTCGGGGGCCATTGCTATGCTGCGGATTTACATCCGGCATACCGTGTTTCACTTTTGGGATCACAGGGTAGGTTTCGCTATTTACAAAGCCGATCGACCTTTAAACAGGGTGGAAACGTTCTCGAATGGTTTGACCCTCTCTCTCTATATATATTTAATACATGAAATGAAGGTGCTCGTCACTAAACTGCATACTAATTTGCTTCTCCGAATACGAAGTTATGCTCTCGACCCTCGCGTTAGCTTCTCGGAAAGTTAGGTATTCTGTAAGTCGAATGACTTTATACCAGTTGGACCAGTTCATCGACGGTTTGACGGCCTGCATTAATATTGAAACCGTGAACTAAGGTGTCTATTACCAATTCTATTAGCATTTGCTACGGAATACCTGCTTTGACTTTCGGAATCACAGGATAGGTGATGCTATTGACTTATCTGTTCGACCCTCAAAGACGGTGATATCGTTCCCGATTTGTTTGGCTCTCGATTTTTCTATTCATACATGAAAACAAGGTGTCCGTCTACTAATATGTTCCTGTGGACTCTAAGCTATACAACCGCTGTAGAGGGTTGGATTCTCGGATGATAAGGTATTGGGTAAAAAGAATGACTTTATAAAAATTGGTAATGTTTTCCGACGGTTTGAGTCTCATCCCTAATATTCGTGTCGTGAATTAAGTTGTCTTTTGCGAATACTCTTCAGCGAATTTAATCCCGAAATATCTGATTTGTCTCTCGGTAGGACAGGATAGGCAATGCTATTGACATAGCTGTGCTACACATAAAGAAGTTGGTAACGATCTCCAACGGATTATCTCTCCATCTTCTCATGCATACATCAAGATAATAAGTTTTCCGTCTGTTAAAATATCTAATAATTTGTTTCCGTGAGCACCAGGCAAGACACTCGCTGCAGCAGGTTAAGTTCTAGGAGGGTGAGGTATTCGCCGAAAGGAATGACTGTATACCATTTAGTAATGTTTTCCGACGGTTTGACTCTCTACTTTATTACACCAAGGGTGAATTAAGATGTCTATTGCGAATTCTCTGCTTCGTGTGTACTCCTAGCGCACCAGGTTTGTCTCTCGGACTCGCAGGATATGTGAAGCTATTGACGTTCCAATGCCACTCTCAAAGAAGGTAGTTACGTTCTCGAACGGTTTGACTCTCAATTTAGCTGCTCATACATCAAACTATGGTATCCATGAGCTAAATTGTCTACAGATTTGTTTGCGTGAACATTAAGCAAGACACTCCATAGAGGGGGATAGGTTCACGGTAGTCACGGTTTCTGTAAGAAATATGACTTCATACCAATTATTAATGTTCTCTGACGGTATGACACACTAGTTCAATATTTATAACGTGAATTAGCGGATCTATTGCCAATACTGTTCAGCGGACTGATTCCCGGGATAACTAGCTTGACTCTAGGAATCACAGGACAGGGAGAGCTATTGACTTATCCGTTTGACTCTCAAAGAGGGTGATAACGTTCTCAAACGGTTTGACGCTCTATTATAATAATCAAACCGTGAATGATGGTGTCTATGGCTAATACTGTTCAGCGAATTTAGTACAGGAATACCAGGATTGACTCTCGGAATCGC